>NC_140586.1:973174756-973401272 GCF_964204655.1 Triturus cristatus
CCCATTGATGGCGGATCTGACAGAGAACATGTCGACGGAAGACACACATATGTTTGCGTCTTAGAAACTGGAACTGGAGGGAACATACATGTACTTGTAACATGCATATAGAACCGTTGGGGTCCAAGATAGGGGACATAACTGATCAGGAAAATCCACATTTCCACATTCCCTCCTTGTCCCCTTCTTGCCCTTCAAGAGACATCAATCTTCATTATTCCATCGATTTGTTCATGGAGCATCATTTCTTCTTCCTTCTTCTTCCGGTATTTTGAACGAGAACTGTGATATGGAATGCACGATGTGGCACACAGACCACAAATCGCTGGTCCACATTGCAGGCATAGACAACAACTGAAGAGCATAAGAAGGCCAATACCTAGGAAGGATAGAACTCTCCATCCCCAGGCTGATATCACACTCCAAAACCACCCGGACCACGTCCAAGTGCCTGGATTCTCGTGTATCTGGCTTACAATCTTATGAAGGCGTGTTATAGCTTTATATACAGATGGCGAATTTTCTGGTATGAATATGCAGCAGCTGGATCCGATGACCCTGCAAGCTCCGCCCCTATCGGCCAGGATGACGTCAAGGACAAGACGATTCTGGAGAACAACAATTCTCATCACTGATTGTTCCTCTGTCAGATTGCCTAGGGCGGCTATAGTCTCGTTTACTACAGCTTCAAGAGTCTTGGTGAGTCTGCGTATCAGCTTACTATTTGATATAGTACCTATATAGGGAAAGATACCTTTATTGAAATCTACATATTTGTCCCATGCTGTCTCAGTATAATCGACAACTGGGAGATCTCTTCGCTCTCTATTGTGTACTAAATGAACATTTTGATAATAATCAGGGGGAGCTAGGAAAACAGGTGGCAAAAGGAATGCTATGTAACAGGTACCATCCCAATCTAGAGGCAGACGCATATATGCCGTCTGGCCACATATGAAGTAAGAATGGCGAGAAGCTCTAAATGAAGATTTACCTTGATCACTATATTCTACTATAGTAACGCATTGGCTATGGCCCATATGTATGGAACCAACTTTTCTCACACATAATTCACCCTTAACTGGAAATACTGACATAGTGGGCAGAATTAGTTCAACTTCGGATTTGACATTCAAAATCATAAGATTAGGCGTAAAATTACCTAATTTATACACTTCATTTTCTAAATCAGTTCCTGTTCTACTGGGGTGACCCTCCTTATTGGGGTGACAGACTTTGAATAAAACTATATTCAGATTTCCCCATATCCAGTGTTGTTGATAAACTGCTGTGTCTGGGTCTATGGAATTTAATAAACTAAACCATGCTCCACAGGAGCCATTGTGTGTGAACGGATGTGGAAAGAAAGGCAGAACTCCTTTGTTATTCTGATAGGGAGGAAGTCGGCCACACACCCAACAATTGGTGGCATTACTAGTCTGATGGGAATGATGTAACATACTAATGAATGTGTTATTACGCAGCGCAAGTCTATAGGACAACTCATGTGGGGGTAGGTCACTAAAAGAATGTTCATCAGTAATATTGAAAGCAAGTTTAGAAACAGGATAATACATATGCAACAATATACTTGCAGTAACTATTAAAAAACTCAAGAAAAACAAAATTAATAAAGTCACAATACAGTGGCTACGCAGTGATTTACAATAAGCATGTCGTTTCATTATGATTCTGGACTCTACATGATTCAGACCTAAGGGATACATGTCGGGACAGATTCAACCGCTTCACCTTGGAGAGGACTTAAACAATCAAATCGTCCGACAGTTTAGATCTGGACCTGAGTTTCTGTTTATAGAGTTCGGTGCTACTGGCCTCAGCCAAAGGTAGCTTTGAGTCAATGGGGGAAGACACACGGGAAGTACTGTCTGTGTCAGGAGGAAGTCCATTAAATTTTTTTATATGGGTGGAATGCACCCATCCTTTTCTTCCTTCGATCTTCACAGCTGTTCTGGTCGTCAGCAGGACCAACTTAGGAAGCCTCCACCTTGGCTCCAGTTGGGTTTTCCGATCAAAATTCCTGACGAGAACATAATCACCGGGAATTACATCATGAGGTTTCACCTCGGTGTTGTCGGGAAAAGCTGCGACTACCTGTGAACGACAAGATTGTAGTGCAGACATCAAGGAAGCCAGGTAATCTGTCAGCATATTACAGTCAACATCAGTTATTTTACGGGGTATAGGCGTCCCCCACATATTCGGTGGCCTACCAAAGATCACCTCATAAGGCGATAGCCCTGTTCGAGAGTGTGCTACCATCCTCATGTAGAATAGCGCAACTGGTAAGGCTACTATCCAGTCCACACCTTTTTCCTGACATATTTTAGACAATCTGATTTTTAAAAGTTGATTATGTCGTTCCACGAGACCTGCTGCCTCGGGGTGTCGGACACAGTGGAATTTCCACTGATATCCCAACAAGAGTGAGACATGTTTCATTAATTCGGATGAGAAAGGCTGACCGTTATCTGAATATACAACACGTGGTAAACCGTACCGTGGGAAGAATTCTCGAACTAGCTGCTTGGCAGTAGTCGAGGCAGTGTAATCTGATACGGGATACGCCTCTGTCCAACGGGAGAGAGCGCAGACAACTACGAGAACATATTTGAATCCTCGACAACGTTCCATCTGAATATAATCCATCTGGAGGACTTCAAAAGGATGGTCAGGAGGCTGAAATCCACCCTGCTCTACGGGAACACTCTTTCCTGGGTTAAACTGACAACATATCATACAGGTACGAACTTTTTGTTTAGCTGCTGCTCGTAAATGTTTATTGAACCAAATGTGCTGAATGCTGTCTAGCATAGCCTTCTCTCCTAAATGTGCTGGACTGTGAACTGTAGCTATAATGGCTTGAACCATGGAATCAGGGAGAAACCATACAGATTTCTCCTTCGTCATCCATCCTTGATCTGTCTGGATCCCTCCTAGTTCAGTCCACTTCTTTATTTCTTCTGCTGTGGCATGTGTCTGTATGTCAATTACGTCAAGTGCGGGATCCTTAATTGTCATACACTGTGTTGGTGTCTGAACTATTGGCTTTGTCATGTCTAATGTGCGATTCTGAGCAGTCTGTTTAGCTGTTTTGTCAGCTAAATCATTGCCTTGAGAAATGGTATCAGTAACCTTCGTGTGTGCTTTACATTTCATAATCGATATAGCAGTGGGTAGATGTATTGCGTCTAACAAAGCATGAATGAGGGGTCCGTGCTGAATGTGGGCACCATGGGACGTTAAATAACCTCTCTCTCGCCACAGCACGCCGAAGTCGTGTACAACTCCGAATGCATAACGTGAGTCAGTGTATACATTAACTTTCTTATTTGTGGCTTGAATACAGGCTTGTGTTAGAGCAATAAGTTCTGCTGCTTGGGCTGACAAAGTATCTATACAATTTGTTTCAATAACTTCAGTGTCTGTTGTGACTGCATACGCGGCCACTAAATCTCCTGTACTTGTTCTCATGCACGATCCGTCTACATACAACGTCAGGTCTGGATCTAACAATGGAACGTCTGTCAAGTCTTGTCTAGGTTTCGTCTTTATTTCAATGATTTCAACACAATCATGAGCTAGTGGGTCTGTTCCAATTACAGGTAATAGTGTAGCAGGATTCAATGTATTACACCGTCGGATCTCTATGTGTGGTTGAAACAATGTCAGTTCATAACCGGTAAGTCTTGCTATGGTCAAGTGTTGTGTTTGTGTTCGGTTCACAAGAACCTCTACTGCATGTGGTACTTGTACTGTCAATGGGTGTCCTAATACTATGGCATCGCTTTGTCTGATTGCTAAAGCTGTCGCTGCCACTGATTTCAGGCATGCAGGCAAAGCCTGAGCTACGGGATCTAATGTACTGGAAAAATAAGCACATGGCTTGCGTGATCCTGCTTGATCCTGAGTGAGTACTGACAAGGCAGTACCTTCGCGTTCTGTAACAAAAAGTGTAAAATGTTTGCTATAACATGGCGTTGCTAAAACAGGTGCTTGACATAAAGCTTTCTTTAAGCTTTCAAAAGCTTGTGTATGTTCCTGAGTCCAAGGGAGAACAGTCGATGTGGCTGCCTCCTGTGTGGTTAACTGGATGAGTGGTTTTGCTAGAAATGCGTACTGAGGGATCCACTGCCTACAATATGAAGTGAGGCCTATGAAAGCCCGCACCTCCTTCTGTGTCTGGGGTATTGACATGTTAGCAATTAACTGAATGCGATCTGGTGTAAGCTGCCTTCCCTCCTTGGACAGCGAGTGACCAAGATAAATAACTCGCTGAACACAGAATTGCAGCTTAGAAGGGGACACCTTGTGCCCCTTGTCGGCTAGGAAATGTAAAACTGTCAGAGAAGCTTTTTCACATTCTGACTCGCTTCTTGCGGTGATCAGCAGATCATCGACATATTGAAGCAGTGCAGTATTGACTGGCATGTGGATACTGTCAAGTTCTCGTTTCAGTGCTTGGCTATAGATGCTGGGGCTTTCTGTGAATCCTTGGGGAGCGCGTGAGAATTTAAAGCTGCGCCCATTTAAACTGAATCCGAACAAGTATTGGCTTTCCGGATCTATTGGGACGCTGAAAAAGGCATTCTTGAGATCGATTACAGTAAAGAATGTTGCTTCGGAATCAATTGCTGTCAACAATGATGATATATCAGGGACCACAGGGAATTGTGGTACAATACACTTGTTTAGTTCACGCAAATCAATAACCAATCGGTATACTGGTGGGGCAGTAGGGTCAGTTCGTTTAAGAATCGGAATTATCGGTGAATTACATATATTGGAGTCTGTTTCTATAACTACTCCCTGGGCAATCAGCTCATCAATGATTTTCAGCAAAGCCACTACAGCATCATGCGGTAACTTGTATTGTCGCATTCGTGGTAGTACCACTCCTGCTTTCAATGTAACTCGATAGGGTGTAATGTTCATGCAGCCAACATCCGTAGGGCCTTGTGCCCATAGATGTACTGGTAAAGTCTGTAGTCGGGGATCCATGTCTCTAGACACATAGTGACCTTTAAAATCACGCAAAAACAACCTTACTCCTTCCGGAGAACAACATATTATGGCTCCTAGTGCTTTCAGAGTTTTAATTCCTAACAGATTTTCTGGGCATGATTTAGTAAGCAATAAATCTGTAGTTCGTGTCAAAGGTCCTATCGTAAGTGGTAGAGGCTGTGATACTTCATTAACAACAGGTTTTCCTGAAAAACCAAGGGAAACATTTTGAGAGCCTGAGAGGGGTGCCCCTGGAACTTCACTTCGTTTTATAGTTGTTCGACTTGCCCCTGTATCGAGTAAGAATTTTCTATCTTGACCTAATAATTCACTATGTACATAAGGTCCTTCTTGATCTACAGGAATCTCGATAAGCGGTAAGTCGACTTCCCTCTCTAGGCTGGTTCATGCGTAGCGCTGATATTCAGGGTATTCATACTGTGCAGTCTGATACATTTGTCGTGTTGTGGTTTGTGTGGCAGTAGCAGGCAACGGTGGTGCAGCTGGCACAAACTGTATGGGTTGCTGTGAGGCTGGCATTGCCTGTTGCTGAACTGGCATGGACGGTCCATGCTGCATAGCTCCTTGTTCATTCTGATCTTGTCTAACTAATCGTGGTCTCTCTTTTGCAATACCTGTAGCTATATTACGTTTCAGGACTGGACAATCATGTACATAATGGCCTAGTTGTTTACAGTAATTGCAGGTTCCTTTTACAGGAACTGCAGAATCACCAGAATGTGTCACACCCTTTTTGTGACCATCTGCTGGTACTGTCTGAGAAACTAGCATTTTCATTTTTGTATCCTTCATGCGTCTATGCTCGTGTTCTTGTTCATCCCTAATTCTATTGTGATGATACTGTAACATTTGTAGCATTTGCGACGGAGTGTTACTTTGCCAGGTACTCTCGAATTTCAATATTCTATTCTTCACTGGGGGCAATGCATTTTCCACCAATTTTGTCACAAATAAATGTGGATATGAGTCACTACTTGCTTTTATACCACTATTTATACCAAAACATTTTTCAAATCGAGCATAATAATCGCTTGTGTCTTCATCTTGCTTTTGTTTGCAGGCTGTGATTGCACCCCAATCTTCCTTTTTTGTAGTTAATAAACGTGGCAGTACCTGTACTAGTAAACCTGGTAACAGTTTAACTTTATCCCCGAGCCCCGAACCTGCAGTTCGGCCCCTTTCTTCCTCTGCTAATGCTGTCCAGTCTATCTTTTGGTCTCCTACTTCCCACTCTTTTTCTTTCAGTTTTTCATAAATGCCAGCAGGCAAAAGCACCTTTAATATCGTCATAATATCAGGAAAGGTGTACTCTCCCATCAGTAACATGTCTTTAATTTCTCGGTGGAAACCCGCTGGGTCTTTGTCATGACTAGGTACTACTTTCTTCATTTCTAATAATTCCATTTTTGATATGGGTGTGTAAACAAATACACGGTGAAACTCATTGTCTTCGCCTTTTATTGGGTGCACTTCTCGTAAAGGATTTTGTCTATCCATATAGTACGGCGTTCTTTCTCTGTGGGGCAGCGAGAGAGAATCCGGACTTACAAAAAGGACATACTGTTTACGTGACACTAATATCTCTTTAATTAGTTTATTACTAGAACCTCTCCATCTGTTTGTGAGTAGTTCCGTTAATATATCAGGTAAAGGACCAGGGTCAGCATGTTGGCACTTATATAATATGAGGAGTTGCTGAATCATATAGATTCCAGCTAAGCGTTGTTCATCTGTACTGAGATTGAGAAACGTGTGTGCTACGGTCTCATCACCGTATTTTTCAGGACTGTCAATCCAGTGAACGGCTGATCTGGCTAATTCTTGCTCATCCATGGAATCGAGGAGGTGGTAACCCCTTCGTTCTCGTAGTATCTTATCTGCGGCTTGAAACGAATGTTCAGGAGACTTCAGATTTATTACAGGCGTCGGATACGTTCTGCTATTATTTGGACATACAGAATGTATTGGATCAGGAAAACATCTAGCATTATCACAGGATCTTCCTCTGCCTACATAGGCTATGGTCTCTGACTGTCTTGCGGAGTTCCCTGATTCGGACACTTCATCTGGCTCAAACTCGTCTGTTCCCAATCTTTCTTCATGAATACGCTCTATTTCTTTACGTATTTTTCGGCACATGGCTATTATACAATTTTGCTTATCGTGTCTCCCTTCTGATATATTCTGACTCCATCTTGTAAGAATAAGCATTGCATTCGGGTCTACCCCCGGACGATCTTGATTTCTGATCATACAGTTTATGAGGAAACGTAACAGTTCCCCCTGTATCTCTACTTTCTGGAATTCCATAGCTCTGTTAATACATCCTGGATCTCGTCCTGTTTGAACAAAATGATATATGTTGTCTAGATGCGTAGTCATCCCTGGTAACCTCGCTAAATACTCTGCGGCTCGCCTGATACGTAATGATGCCAGGACCATTTCGTCCTCTTTACCAACCACCGGGTCATATCTACAATTTACAAGGAGTTCCTTAAGCGTACGTTCACTTACGAATTTAGGTGTACGTGAATGTGCTGACTCTTGAAAGACAAGTTTATTTATTCTAGGTGGTGTAAAAGTACTGCTAGCACCTCCCGTGGCCCTATCTGGGGCGTCGGGTGTGAATGGGTTCGTTGAACGTGACACAGCAACTATGGGTGTCGATACCTCTGTAGAGTCGACTGCGGAGACAGATGCGGAAACAGATGTGCTTGCCGACGCTTGTGTCGGAACTTGCTGTTGCACGGGGACAGATACCTGATCCTGACGTTGAACCCCTCCGCCAGACGGTCTATGTGGTGCGGCGTTAGCATACTCGGGAGCTGCGTCATCTAGATATGAGGAAAGAAAAACATCTTCTGCGGTTCTGGGATGCCCTTTTGGATGTACCTTAATTGGAAATAATGGGGGTGGCAAGTCTTTTGGTATCTCTGGAGCAGCCTTAGGTAATCCTTCGGCTAGTAGGGGATACATACCATTCATAAGAGCATTTCTTTGTCTATTTACTTGTTCTGATCTCACTCGGATACCTTCCTCAATTAATAGATTTTCTTGAACTTTATTTGAACTTTCTTTACTCCTCTCTTCTTGTCTACGTGCTTTTTCTGTTCGTCTATGAGATTCTTTACGCCATAACTCAACAGCGTCTTTCTGTGACTGTCTGACCTTTCTTTTCCATAACTCTTCCTCCACTTTCATGATGCACTCTGCATCCCAGGTTCCCGCTATGGGCCACCTTTGACTTTCCGGTAATCCCTTGGTATAATCTACCCATAGATCAAGAAACAATATGGCATCTAAGCCATGTTTATGGTACATGAAATGCCCTGGAGTGTCCCTAGGAGGAATAGGAACTGCTTCTTCAAGCACCCCTTTTCTGGTAGTAATCTGTCTTAACTTCGAGAAGAGCGGCATATTTACAACTGATCTGATACTTACTCTTGAATTTTCTTAATACGAAAAACACAATAAATGAACAGTGAACAATGAACAGTCATTCATACCACAATATGCAAGACATTTCTGAATACTTTAAACATTAAACATTAAACATTTTAACAATGATCGACAATGATGACAGTCTGCCTAACTAATCACCACGCTGAATTCTTGACAATAACTGAATACTTCGGAATACTTGATATACTGCTAAACAGTACATATACACTGCTAAACAGTGCAGACCGGATTTGTGTACCCAAATCCGTCTTGACCGGCACAACCTATGTGCGCGTCAACACGCCTCCCCGGCGATGGTACTCACCGAGTAGCTCCTTGAAACGGAAGACCTCAGAGAATGGACAGGACTCGATGACTGCGGACAGCGGACCCTCTGGACATCGGGATTTCGGAAAACCTGGTGGGCCTCTGTATACCTCGGATCTTGCTCTCTCAGCTAGGCTCTGGTCGGGATACTTCGCACTTCTCACCGCCTCGTCTGGGTTGATCGCAGCCTCAGTCGCCCCCGCTTGACCGGAGGGAGCTTACAGGAAATCCTGCTGGTACGCGTTTATGGTCCGTCCAGCTGTGGCAGGAGACCGGGCCTGCAACGCACCGCCGGCGCGTGAGATGAGAAAGTGTCCCTGTTCGGGCGCCATTCTGTGGTAAATAAAATATACCGGACTGAATTTCATACGGGATCTTAAATAAAGTAAAATAGCTCAAAATAACAAGAGGCAGAATCCGTGGTATAAGAGGTTTTCTAATGGGCTTTATTCCATTCAAAATGGCCGACTCGAGTCGCGGCCTTCAGGTTCCGTCACCACGAGGGTTCAGGAAGTGAAGTACAATAATTCATTGACAGACATGTATTTTTATAATAAGTGCATTACAATGAAACGAATGTAAAAGGCGTAACATTTGATAAGAAAAATGACGTGACAGTGACATAATCGAAACTAGGCGTAACAAGGAATAAAAGAAACATGATTGGTTTGTATTATCAGACATAGGTGGATCTATAAGATAATACTTGGCATAGATGCGCGCGCAGCAGCATGACGTGTAATTGACGTGCAACTAGGGGGTGAAGGGGACTTGACATTTAGCTCTACATGTGGAGACGAGAAGTCTGGGGGGTCAAGTCAACCTAATCCCAAATCATATCTACCATCCTATGTTTGGAGAACTATGTTATCCACAAGGAAGGACTCTCGGACAGAATCTATTCTATACTAACTGTGTGTGCGTGTACAAGCGTCTAAGTGTCTATATGAGATGCGAGGGGCAGAAAACTTTCCATGGCAGCAGGGCTATGAATCACTTGCAGGAGGACGGAAAGGCTGAGTCCTTGCTTGTGAGCTAAAGGAAATGTTTACCTAAATCACTTGACAGGAATGCATCGGCTGAAGAGCAAAATAGATAATTCGAAGGTGAAATACAGCTTCTTGGCAGGCATGCGAAAACTGGCCGAGGCAGGCACCGTTAGCTGCACAGGGAGTAGGACAAAGTTCATGGATACAGATGCGAGCTCAAGCTGAAGCTGTCAAAGACAGAGAGCAGGGAAAGGCTTTGAGGACAGAATCGGGCCTACTTGCCTGAACTGTAAAAATGGAGTAACTTAGCCATATAAAGTCGGTGGCCTTTCATACCTAGGGATCGAATATCCAGCCCATTGATGGCGGATCTGACAGAGAACATGTCGACGGAAGACACACATATGTTTGCGTCTTAGAAACTGGAACTGGAGGGAACATACATGTACTTGTAACATGCATATAGAACCGTTGGGGTCCAAGATAGGGGACATAACTGATCAGGAAAATCCACATTTCCACAAGGTGTTATTCCCATGTGCCGCTGAACACTGCGATGTCATCCAGGTAGGCGGCGCTGAACTCGGTCAGCCCCGCCAACACCTGGTTGACCAACCTCTGGAAGGTGGCAGGGGCATTCTTCATCCCAAAGGGCATCACCCGGAACTGGTAATGCCCATCTGGTGTAGAGAATGCGGACCTCTCTTTGGCCCCATCAGTTAAGGCGATCTGCCAGTACCCAGACGTTAAGTCAAACGTGCTGAGGTACCGTGCAGCCCCTAACCGATCAATGAGCTCATCAGCTCTGGGGATGGGGTGCGCGTCAGTCTTCGTGACTGAGTTGAGTCCTCGGTAGTCCACACAGAACCGGAGTTCGGGCGTGGCACCCGGCGCTGCAGCCTTTGGGACCAAGACCACTGGGCTGGCCCAAGGACTGCTGGAGGACTCAACCACCCCTAGAGCAAGCATCTTCGAGACCTCCTCTTTGATGCAGGCTCTGACCCGGTCAGTTACCCGGTAGGCCTTGTGCTTCACAGGTAAGCTGTCTCCTGTATCTACATCATGGACGCACCAATTTGTGATACCAGGAACCAGGGAGAACAGGTCAGGAAACTGCCCCAGCAGCTGGCGGCAGTCACCCTGTTGCTCAGGGGTCAGGGTGGGTGAGAGGTTAACTCCATCCACTGACCCGTCTCGCTCTGAGGCTACCAAGAGGTCAGGAAGAGGCTCGGACTCCTCTTCCGTCCCATCATCGGTGGCCAAGAGCATGCCCACTTCGGACCTCTCCAAGTGGGGCTTCAGTCGATTGACATGTAGGACCCTTAAGGGGTTCCTAGGAGACCGCAAGTTCACCAAGTAGGTGACAGAACTCTTGCGCTCCACAATCTCAAAGGGTCCTGTCCACTTGTCCTGGAGTGCACAAGGCTCCACAGGGGCCAGGACCCACACTTTTTGGCCAGGTTGAAGCTCAACCAGAGTGGCATTCTGGTCGTACCACTGCTTCATTTCCTCCTGGCTGGCTTCCAGGTTTGCCTCAGCAAGTTGCCTGAAACGCCTAGTCTGGTGAAAGCCAGCATGTAACTGTATACATTCTGGGGAGGTTTCCTGGGAGATTGCTCCCAGCCTTCCTTGACCAGACTAAGAGGTCCTCGTACTGGGTGGCCATACAAAAGCTCAAAGGGACTGAACCCTAGAGACTTTTGTGGCACCTCGCGGTACGCAAAGAGAAGGCATGGTAAGAGGAAGTCCCACTTACGCCTCATGGGTTCCTCGAGACCCATAATCATGCCCTTCAGGGTTCGGTTGAAGCGCTCAACCAACCCGTTTCCTTGGGGATGGTAAGGTGTGGTGAACTTGTAGGTTACACCACACTCTCGCCAAAGGGACTTCATATATTTCGATATGAAGTTGGTCCCCCTGTCAGACACCACCTCTAGAGGGAATCCTACTTGTGAGAAAATTCCCATCAGTGCCCGTCCCACCACGGGGGCCGTCACTGTCCTCAGAGGGATGGCTTCAGGGTACCGGGTGGCATGGTCCACCAAGACCAGGATAAACCTGTTGCCCATGGCCCCACAATGTCAATCCCCACCCGCTGGAAGGGGGTACTGACCACAGGGAAAGGTTGGAGTGGAGCTCTCAGCTTCCTTCCACTCTTGCCAGACCCAGACGGAGGTGAGGGCTTTTTTAGGACTCACAGGGTACTACAGGAGGTTTGTCAAGGGGTATGGCAGCATCGTTGCCCCCTTGACAGAGCTGACTTCGAGGAAGCAGCCCAGGAAAGTGATATGGACTGACACCTGTCAGAAAGCCTTCGACACCCTGAAAACTGCCATGTGCACGGCGCCCGTGCTCTTGGCTCCTGACTTCTCCAAAGAGTTCCTGGTGCAGACGGATGCATCAGAGCATGGTGTAGGGGCTGTTCTCTCACAGATCACTTAGGCTTTGACCAACCCGTAGCCTTTATTAGCAGGAGGCTACTTCCCCGGGAACAAAGGTGGAGTTCGATAGAACGAGAAGCATTTGCTGTGGTCTGGGCGCTGAAGAAGCTAAGACCCTACTTGTTTGGGTCTCACTTCCGGGTTCCGACCGACCACAGGCCCCTCAGATGGTTGATGCAAATGAGGGGTGAGAACCCAAAACTGTTGAGGTGGTCCATCTCCCTACAGGGTATGGACTTTACGGTGGAGCATCGCCCTGGCACAGATCACGCCAATGCTGACGGTCTGTCCAGGTTTTTCCGCCTTAGTGATGCAGAACTCCCTGGGGTAGGGTAGTTCTCCCCACTTTTCAGCTGGAGGGGACACGTGTTAGACCTGGCACCATTGGCGTGGGTCACCCTTCCATTTTTGTCTGTGCCTCAATGTGTGTTTGTGTTGGTGTTAGCTGCTCAGGGCACTGTGCCACTGCCATCCAGTGCCACAGTGCAAGTGCTCCCTATGGTAAAATGTATTATGTGAATTGACTTCCACGTTTGGTTTATTTGGTTTACTATCAGTCCCTAGTAGAGTGCACCAGGGGTGCCAAGGGCTTGTATATCCAAATGCTGCTAGTGGGCTTGCAGCACTGCTTGTGCCACCCACCGAAGCAGCGGGGTAAAATGTGTCTAGGGTCTGCCACTGCAGAACCTGCGCGCGGTCTGGTACCGTCGCGCTGACTGAGCAAGTGTCCCCACTTACCAGTCCCTAAACCTTCCCTTAACTACATGTTAGTCACCCCTCTGGTAGGCCTAAGCGCAGGGTGCATTGTAGGCATAAGGTAGGACATGCCCTGATGTGTGTGGCATGTCTTAATAGTGAATTACAGCCATTTTCGTTTTTCACTATTGAAGGCTACCTGCACTCCATAGGCCAGAATGGGCTGCTGGGATCGCTACACGCTGTGACCCCAGTGGACTCAGAGAGCGTGGTAGAAAGTCATGTTTAGTATGCCTGAACTCGGGATAATAAAATACATCTTTTAGTAAAGGTTATTTTAATATCCTGGGTTTGCAAATGCTACTTTTAGAAAGTTAGCCTTTGCGTGCCTGACCATCTCAGTCCGCCTCTGCTGTGTGTGTGTGTTCTGCCTAGCAATAGTATAGGAGCAGGGCTGGGGGATTCCAGGAGACAGGTTGGCTGCCAGGTGGTGGGTAGAGAGATTACACCAGGATGGGTGGGAGGAGTACACCCTGACTCTTGAATAGACCCGTGCTCTGCCACCACAAAGCCGGCGCCGCCCCCTGTGGAGCGGCTGATGTCTCTGCCCTGCTGCTGAAAGGAACAAGCCGAGTCACCCCAACAGAGTGCTCCAAAACTGGACTGAGCCAGGCCCAGGCCCCCTGGCGCTAAAGAACAAAAGAATCCCTGTATAAAAGTAGGAGCCTGGCTCCTAAGAAATCAGATCCAGATTGAACCACGAAGGGACTCTGCCCGACTAGAAGGACCTGGAAGAAGCTGAAGGAGGAGTAACTTTCCCTGACCTGAGGGACTGGCCTGCAGTAGGTGCCTTGCTGAGGAAGGAGAGGAAAAAGACTGAAAGAGACTTTTGCACTTTGTTCTTCAACTATCTCCAAGGGCTTGGAAGAAGAGCTTGCCCCCTGAACTGAACCCCAGGACCAGTGGGTTCACCGTGTCTCCGCTCGTCTGAGAACTCGAGCCGTGTGCTTTCTCACGCCGGAGTGCTCTGCGCACCTTGCCACCCCTCCTAGGGCCGTGACACCCAGAAGCCTGGCCGCCTCCCCTCGCCGAGAGCCCCACTCTACCTGAGTCGCTCTGGACCCATCGAGGCTGGCCGCCCCGCTTCCCTGTCACCTGCCTGCCACTGGAGCGTGCCTGGTGCCCTCTCGCCCTCCCGCCGGATTTCTAATTGGGAAGTGAAATCAAGCCTCGGACGGCCGCCCGTACGTCGTAACGTATCCGGCCGCCCCGCTTCACCTCCCAGCCTGAGTCGGACCGTGCCGCCCTCCGCAGTGACCTCCCGCACAGTCCGTGTCGGAGGCCCTGGGCCGCACCTGTCTACCGAGAGCCGCCCGCTGAATTCTTGATCCGGAAGACCCACGAGGTGCAGAACCTGCATCTCCCCTGAAGACTCGTCCAAGCTCATCGCACGTTCCCAGGTACAGTGAACTCTCTATCGGACTCGGGGTCAGCAACGTTCTGATTTCCCCGTATCACTGTATCCCGGGTGCACTGCGCATCACCGTGACTGGACCGACTCAACCGAGCCCTGTGAAGCGCTCGTGATTGAATAACTTACCAAAGACAAGAACATTGCCTAATTATCAACTTGCTGCTTCCATTTCGCAACCGGTATTGATGGTCTTGTACATGCCTGCGTAACAAAGAATCTTTTATATAAAGCATCCGTATTTTTGATACAACTTACGCCTGGTGTCCATTTGTGGGGGATCATTGTGGTTTACTGTGTGTGATCATAAATGCTTAACCGACTAGCGCCCTGAAGTTTAGCCCTGACTGCTCGCGCCACACTACCTATAGGGTGAGCAGGGGTTGTTCTGAAGGGGTAATTCTCTCGCCCTGAATAGAAGAAGGGACCACTGCTTGTCACAAGTACCTACCTGTGCCAACCAGAGGTTCCCCATTCTAACAAGGGGGTTGTGCTGGGGCTGGTGTTTCAGGGTTTAGGGAAGTGCAGTAGTGTTTGGGCAGTGTAGGGGGTCGTGCTGGGGCTGGTGTTTCAGAGTTTAGGGCAGTGCAGTGGTGTTCGGGCAGTGATGTTTGGGTACTGTAGGGGGTCGTGCTGGGGGTAGATTTAGGGTTTAGGGTAGCACTGTGGTGATTGGGTAGTGTAGGGAGTTGTGCTGCGGGAGTGTTTTAGGGTTTAGGGTAGTGCGGTGGTGTTTGGGTAGTGATGTTTGGGTACTGTAGGGTATCGTGCTGAGGTTAGTGATTTAGGGGTTAGGGTAGTGCATTGGTGTTTGCAGAGTGTAGGGTGTTGTGCTGGGTGTAGTGTGTTAGGGTTAAGGGTAGTGCATTGCTGTTTGTGTAGTGTTTGGGTAGTGCTGGTGGCAGTGTTTAAGGGTTTAGGGTTTTGCAGTGATGTTTGTGTAATGTAGGGGGTCGTGCTTGGGGTAGATTTAGGGTTTAGGGTAGTGCTGTGGTTTTTGTGTATTGTAGGGGGTCATGCTGGGGTAGTGTTTTAGGGTTTTGGGCTGTGCAGTGGTGTTTGTGTAGTGTAGGGGGTCTTTCTACGGGTAGTGTATTAGGGTTTAGGGTAGTGCAGTGGTGTTTGGGTAGTGCAGGGGGTTGTGCTGGGGGTAATGTTTTAGGTAAGCCTGGGCGTAGTTCACGTAGTAGTAGTACACGTAGCTACACGGAGTACACTTTGATCTACGTTCAGCTACTCCTCAAACTGCGTAGTGCTACGCACTGAGCAATGATTACAAACTGCAAGTTAGGATAATATGCATTTCTATCTTTATATGCTAAAACACATATAGTCAGTCAGTTCATAAAGCTTTATTCGGAGCTTGACAAAAGTCCATAAAAGCAGATCATGCATTATAAAACATCAGTAATATACATAAACAAATAACAAAGAATAAGTCATAAAAACTTCATCTATACAGCTAAAACAGACAAGTGATTAAAATACAACAGAATAACAATTTAAAAAATAATACTAGGCCTTGCCTTGATAGCTTTGAGAAGAAATGTAGCAATAAAAAAGCAAACATCAGGTGGGGGATTAAATATCAGTTTCATGGCATCTTTAACAGTCCTAACACCAAATTTTTAAAGACAGGTTTTAAAAAAGCAATGCAGTAATTACCATAGAGTGGGCAGAAAAATAGAAAATGCATAGTGCTTTGAACAGTAGTGCCATCGCAAGGGCAAGGACCAATTGGGTATTTTTTGATATTGGGAAACGCCACTAAATAGTGAGCAATCCCAAAGCGCAGTCTAGTTAGAACGAACATGTGGGAGGGTCTAGTAACAAAGCTCAAGTAAGGTTGATAACCTAACAACTCACAACAGCTGTCATAGAGCGTACAGGTGGATAAGTTACTACTGGCCTTCAAACGTCGCTCGTACTTTAGAGACATAAAAACAGATTTCAGTTCACTTTTGGTCAAACTATTGGCAGCATAACAGTCCTCATATAAGTTAAGACCATATATTTCCTTATAACTGCTCATAACAAAATTTACCCAGGGGATCTTTAAATGATTGTCTAGGGACAGACAGTCCTTGATAATGGCTCTATTCAAGGAAGTCTCCTCCTTTGCCCAGATGGCACGCCACAGCAGAAGAGGTCTATGGGCAACAGAATCCGAAAGATAGTGTATTCCGAGTTCCCTATGCACCAGATGCGTTGATGCTGAGATAGGCAAGCAGAGTAGTCTTTTTAAGAACAGATTTTCCTCCACTTGTAGACTCCCAGCCGATACATGCCCCCAGACACCTGCTCCATAAAGGGCGATTGAAAGACACCTCATCTGGTAGATTTTCAGCATATCCCCAATCCGCCTATCCCCTATTTTGGAGGCGAACGTAAACACCCCGTGAGCGCATTTCGCCATTCTTGCTCTAACGTGGGTGACTTCGCTGGACCAGCTACCTGTCTTGGAGAAGGTGATACCAAGATAGTTAAAAGTATCAACCGTCTGGACCCTATGCCCTTCGATAAAAAAGGGATGCGGTTTATTACGGCCCTTGCCACATTCCATAACAAATGTCTTTGATTTATTAATCACCAGCTTCCTTTCCCCAATGAACAGGGAAAACCTGTCCATGAGGCGTTGGAGGCCGACAGGGGTCCTGGAGAGAAGAACGGCATCGTCCGCATATAGTAGGACTGGGATGTGGAAGTCAAGTATATTTGGGGCATCTGCCCCCACAGTCCTTAAAACAGAGTCAACCTCATTGATAAAAAGTGTGAAAACAGGGGAGCAAGCACACACCCCTGCCTAATTCCACGCTTAACAGAAAACTTTGGGGTACATTCCCCACCTGGGCCATATCGGACACTAGAACTAAGATTGGCATAGAGTCTGACCAAGAAATAAACAATACCCTCCGGTGCCCCCATTTCAAGTAGTATCTCCCATAGAATCTTATGATTGACCATATCGAAGGCACTACTTAAATCTGCAAAGCAGAGGAAAAGGGAACCCTTCTTGGCCATGGTATATTTCCCTATAAGTAGTTCTAGGTTGAGACACTGTTCTACTGTGCCTCGACCCTTCCTAAATCCATATTGGGAATTAGCCAAGATGTTATTTGTTTCAGCCCATTCTTCTAATCTAACAAGAAGTACCCGGCTCATAATTTTCACGGAGGAATCTAAGAGGGAGATTGGGCGATAGTTCTTAGCATCCCTCTTCTCCCCCTTTTTATAAATAGGAATTATAATGGATTCCTTCCATGTAGGCGGGGCACCGTAACAAACAGCAGCATTAAATACTTTGGTCAGTAGCGGGCCCCAAATCTCTGGTTCTTTTTTATAAACGTCAACCGGCACCCCGTCTGGCCCCTGAGCCTTCCCTCCTTTGCTTGCGATGATACATTTCTTGACCTCGGTTGGGGAAATATCTAAGGGAATGATTGGACAGACCCCTCCTCCTACGTCCATGTGTTTAGCTGAATCAAAGATCAAAGTCATTTCACAAAAGTGAAAATAATAAATTAGCAAGCAGTGAGAGAGGTGATGATTTTGGGATCCTCCCTAACCTAGGGAGAGAACCAAGCAGATGCCTTGAAAACAAAAAGCACATCTTCTTGAACGATTCGGCGGTCGTCCCATCCTCTGAGGACCACACCAAGCACAGTTATTGGCAAAAATACAATCCCAACCAAAGGCCCTGCAAAGCATTATGGGACAAGATTAGCATAGACTGTATTTTTGCCCATTACTGTGCTTGGGGTGGTCCTAGGAGGAAGGGACCTCCACAGAATCGTTCACCAGCATGATATGCTCTTTGTGTTCAAGGTATCTGCTTGGTCCTCACCCTAGGTTAGGGGGGACCCCAAAATCATCACCTCTCTCATTGCCTAACCTTTACATTCACAGTTCACTTTTGTGAATTGGTTATGATTTCTAGCATGTAAAATTGCTTTAGCAAAGTATATATGGGCATTGTTGTTAATGCTGCTACGCTACGTAGCACAGTTTTTGCACTGTGCTACGTGCATTGTGCGTAGTAGTGCAAACTTTGCATGCTCCGTCAGCGAAGCGTAGTACTATGGCCAGGCTTAGTTTTAGGATTTAGGGTAGTGCAGTGGTGTTTGGGCAGTGTAGGGGGTCATGCTGAGGATAGATTTAGTGTTCAGGGTAGTGCAGTCGTGTTTGGGTAGTGTAGGGGGTCATGCTGGGGGTAGATTTAGGGTTTAGGGTAGCGCAGTGGTGATTGGGTAGTGTAGGGAGTCATGCTGGAGGTACTGTTTTAGGATTTAGGGTAGTGCAGTGGTGTTTGTGTAGTGTATGGATCGTGCTGGGGTTAGTGGTTTAGGGTAGTGAAGTGGTGTTTGGGTAGTGTAGGGGTACTGCTGGGGGAAGTGGTTTAGGGTTTAGGGTAGTGCAGTGGTGTTTGGGTAGTGTAGAGGGTCGTGCTGGTGGTAGTGATTAAGGGTTCAGGGTAGTGCATTGGTGTTTCTGTATTGTAGGGGGTCGTGCTGGGTGCAGTGTTTAAGGGTTTAGGGTAGTGCAGTGATGTTTGTGTAGTGTAGGGTGTGTTTCTGGTGGTAGTGTTTTAGGGTTTAGGGTAGTGCAGTGGTGTTTGGGTAGTGTAGGTGGTCATGCTGGGGGTAGTGTTTTATGATTTAGAGTAGATCAGTGGTGTTTGGGTAATGTAGGGGGTCATGCTGGGGTAGTGTTTTGGGGTTTTGGGCAGTGCAGTGGTGTTGGTGCAGTGTAGGGGGTCGTGCTGAGGGTAGTGATTTACGGTTTAGGGTAGTGCAGTGGTGTTTGGGTAGTGTAGGGGGTCATGCTGAGGATAGATTTAGGGTTTAAGGTAGTGCAGTGGTGTTTGGGTAGTGTAGGGGGTCATGCTGGGGGTGGTGTTTTAGGGTTTAGGGCAGTGCAGTGGTGTGCGTGAAGTGTGGGAGTCATGCTGGGGGTGGTGTTTCAGGGTTTAGTGCAGTGCAGTGGTGTTCGGGCAGTGTAGGGGGTCGTGCTGGGGCTGGTGTGTCAGGGTTTTGGGTAGTGCAGTGGTGTTCTGGAAGTGTAGGGGTTCTTGCTGGGGCTGGTGTTTCATGGATTAGGACAGTGCAGTGGTGGTCGTGCAGTGTAGGGGGTCGTGTTGGGGATGGTGTTTCAGAAATTAGGGCAGTGCAGTGGTGTTTGGGCAGTGTGTTTGGGTAGTGTAGGGGGTTGTGTTGATGGTAGAGTTTTGGGGTATAGAGGAGTGCATTGGTGTTTGTGTAGTGTAGGGGGTCATGCTGGTGATAGTGTTTAAGGGTTTTATGGTAGAGCAGTGATGTTTGTGTAGTTTAGGGGTTAATGCTTGGGGTAGATTTAGGGTTTAATGTTGTGCAGTGGTGTTTGTGTAGTGTAGGTGGTCGTCCCTGGGTAGTGTTTTAGGGTTAAGGGCAGTGCAGTGGTGTATGGGTAGTGTAGGGGGTCATGCTGGGGTAGTGTTTTAGGGTTTAGGGTAGTGCAGTGGTGTTGGTGTAGTATAAGGGGTCGTGCTGGGGGTAGTGATTTAGGGTTTAGGGTACTGCAGTCGTCTTTAGGTAGTGTAGGGGTACTTCTGAGGGTAGTGGTTTAGGGAAGTGGAATGGTGTTTGAGTAGTGTAGGGCGTACTGCTGGGGGTAGTGTTTTAGGGTTTAAGGTAGTGCAATGGTGTTTGGGTAGTGTAGGGGGTACTGCTGGGGTAGTGTTTTAGGGTTTAGGGTAGTTTAGTGGTGTTTGGGTAGTGTAGGGGGAACTGCTGGGGCAGTGTTTTAGGGTTTAGGGTAGTGCAGTGGTGTGTGGGTAGTGTAGGGGGTTGTGCTGGGGTAGAGTTTTAAGGTTTAGGGTAGTGCAGTGGTGTTTGTGTAGTGTTGGGGGTAGTGTTTGAGTGTTTAGGGTTGTCCAGTGGTGCTTGTGTAGTGTAGGGGGTCTTGCTGGGGGGAGTGTTTCAGGGTTTAGGGTATTGCATTGGTGTTTGTGTAGTGTAGGGTGTTGTGCTGGGTGTAGTGTTTTGGGGTTAAGGGTAGTGCATTTCTGTTTGTGTAGTGTAGGGGTCGTGCTGGTGGTAGTGTTTAAGGGTTTAGGGTTTTGCAGTGATGTTTGTGTAGTGTAGGGGGTCGTGCTTGGGGTAGATTTAGGGTTTAGGGTAGTGCTGTGGTGTTTGTGTAGTGTAGGGGGTCATGCTGGGGTAGTGTTTTAGGGTTTAGGGCTGTACAGTGCTGTTTGTGTAGTGTAGGGGGTCTTTCTGCAGGTAGTTTATAAGGGTTTAGGGTAGTGCAGTGGTGTTTGGGTAGTGCAGGGGGTTGTGCTGGGGGTAGTGTTTTAGGATTTAGGGTAGTGCAGTGGTGTTTGGGTAGTGTAGGGGGTCATGCTGAGGGTAGTGGTTTAGGGAAGTGGAATGGTGTTTGAGTAGTGTAGGGCGTACTGCTGGGGGTAGTGTTTTAGGGTTTAAGGTAGTGCAATGGTGTTTGGGTAGTGTACGGGGTACTGCTGGGGGTAGTGCTTTAGGGTTTAGGGTAGTGTAGTGGTGTTTGAGTAGTGTAGGGGGTACTGCTGGGGCAGTGTTTTAGGGTTTAGGGTAGTGGAGTGGTGTGTGGGTATTGTAGGGGGTTGTGCTGGTGTAGAGTTTTAAGGTTTAGCGTAGTGCAGTGGTGTTTGTGTAGTGTTGGGGGTAGTGTTTTAGTGTTTAGGGTAGTGCAGTGGTGCTTGTGTAGTGTTGGGGGTCTTGCTGGGGGTAGATTTAGGGTGTAGGGTAGTGCAGGCGTATTTGGGTAGTGTAGGAGTACTGCTGAGGGTAGTGGTTTAGGGTAGTGGAGTGGTGTTTGAGTAGTGTAGGGCGTAGTGCTGGGGGTTGTGTTTTAGGGTTTAAGGTAGTGCAATGGTGTTTGGGTAGTGTAGGGGGTACTGCTGGGGAAGTGGTTTACGGTTTAGGGTAGTGCAGTGGTGTTTGTGTAGTGTAAGGGGGTACTGCTGGGGGTAGTGTTTTAGGGTTAAAGGTAGTGCAATGTTGTTTGTGTAGTGTAGGGGTACTACTGGGGGTAGTGTTTTAGGGTTTAGGGTAGTGCAGTCGTGTTTGGGTAGTGTAAGGGGTACTGCTGGGGTTAGTGTTTTAGGGTTTAGTGTAGTGCAGTGGTGTGTGGTTAGTGCAGGGGGTTGTTCTGGGGATAGTGTTTTAGGGTTTAGGGTAGTGCAGTGGTGTTTGTATAGTGTAGGGGGTAGTGTTTTAGGGTTTAGGGTAGTGCAGTAGTGCTTTTGTAGTGTAGGGGATCATGCTGGGGGAGTATTTTAGGGTTTAGGGTAGTACAGCGGTGTTTGTGTAGTGTAGGGTGTCGTGTTTTAGGGTTTAGGGTAGTGCAGTGGTGTTCGGGCAGTGTAGGGGGTTGTGCTGGGGCTCATGTTTCCGGGCTTACGGCAGTGCAGTGGTGTTCGGGCAGTGTAGGGGGTTGTGCTGGTGTTAGCGTTTCAGGGTTTACGGCAGTACAGTGGTGTTCGGGCAGTGTAAGTGTTGTTCTGGGGCTAGTGTTTTATGGTTTTGGGCAATGCAGTAGTGTTCGGGTAGTGATGGTTGGGTACAGTAGGGTGTCATGCTGAGGTTTGTGTTTTAGGGTTTAGGGTAGTGTATTGGTGTTTGTGTAGTGTAGGGTGTTGTTCTGGGTGTAGTGTTTTAGGGTTAAGGGTAGTACATTTCTGTTTGTGTAGTGTAGGAGTCGTGCTGGTGGTAGTGTTTAAGGGTTTAGGGTTTTGCTGTGATGTTTGTGTAGTGTAGGGGATCGTGCTTGGGGTAGATTTAGGGTTTAGGGTAGTGCTGTGGTGTTTGTGTAGTGTAGGGGTCATGCTGGGGTAGTGTTTTAGGGTTTAGGGCTGTGCAGTCGTGTTTGTGTAGTGTAGAGGGTCTTTCTGCGGGTAGTGTATAAGGGTTTAGGGTAGTGCAGTGGTGTTTGGGTAGTGCAGTGGGTTGTGTTGTGGGTAGTGTTTTAGGATTTAGGGTAGTGCAGTGTTGTTTGGGTAGTGTAGGGGATCATGCTGAGGATAGATTTAGTGTTCAGGGTAGTGCAGTCGTGTTTGGGTAATGTAGGGGGTCGTGCTGGGGGTAGATTTAGGGTTTAGGGTAGCACAGTGGTGATTGGGTAGTGTAGGGAGTCATGCTGGAGGTAGTGTTTTAGGATTTAGGGTAGTGCAGGTTGGCCTAGGGGACAGGTCTAAGTGATCTGTGCGCTATTTGTCATTATTGCCTAATATGATTTATGCAATGGTTTGTGTATCCATCTAGATGTATTTTTATACCTAGGAGGTTGTGTTACCTAGTATAGTGATACTAGTGAGTTCATGGTTCCCTGCGTAATATTTTCCTAAGTTGAATAGGGTTGCGTAGGTGGTACTTACCTGTTACCAGTGGTTACTGGTTGTGCGCTACGTTTGCTAATTGGTGCTACAGTGATTATATGTGCTATGTTCTAAAGTGTTATTCCTAAAAAGTGCTTATTCCTGACAGTGGTCCATGAGGCCCTGTCCCATGTAGATAATTCCCCTGTAAATTCTGCCCATGCCAGTGGCACATTGTAAAGTGTGTATTTATAATCTAATGTGTTTTGGTATAATACAAAGGCTGTTTTTATATATAACCTTGTGTGGAGTCTTTTGTGGTGGGCCTTGGATGTTGTTGCTGGGTGCGCGCGCAAACGCTTTACACATTGCCTCCGGGATAAGCCTGACTGCTCGTGCCAAGCTACCAAGGGGGTGAGCAGGGGTTATCTTTGGCGTGTAACTCCCCAGCCCTGACTAGAGTGGTGGTTTCGGCCTGGCTTTGGCGCAAGCCCTAGCCAACCAGAAATCCAATTTCTAACAAGTGGTGTTCGGGCAGTGGAGGGGGTCCTGCTGGGGCTGATGTTTCATGATTTAGGGCAGTGCAGTGGTGTTCGGGCAATGTAGGGGGTCGTGCTCGGGCTGGTGTTTCAGAGATTAGGGCAGTGCAGAGGTGTTCGGGCAGTGTGTTTGGGTAGTGTAGGGGGTTGTGCTGAGGGTAGTGTTTTAGGGTTTAGGGTACTGCATTGGTGTTTGTGTAGTGTAGGTGGTCGTCCTGGGGGTAGTGTTTTAGGGTTTAGGGCAGTGCAGTGGTCTATGAGTAGTGTAGGGGGTCATGCTGGGGTAGTGTTTTAGGGTTTAGGGTAGTGCAGTGGTGTTGGTGTTGTATAGGGGGTCGTGCTGGGGGTAGTGATTTAGGGTTTAGGGTAGTGCAGTGGTGTGTGGGTAGTGTAGGGGGTTGTGCTGAAGTAGAGTTTTAGGGTTTAGGGTAGTGCAGTGGTGTTTAAGTAGTGTTGGGGGTAGTGTTTTAATGTTTAGGGTAGCGCAGTGGTGCTTGTGTAGTGTAGGGGGTCTTGCTGGGTATAGTGTTTTAGGGTTTAGGGTTGTGCAGCGGTGTTTGTGTAGTGTAGGTGGTCGTCCTGGGGGTAGTGTTTTAGGGTTTAGGGCAGTGCAGTGGTGTATGGGTAGTGTAGGGGGTCATGCTGGGGGAGTATTTTAGGGTTTAGGGTAGTGCAGTGGTGTTGGTGTAGTATAGGGGGTTGTGCTGGTGGTAGTGATTTAGGGTTTAGGGTAGTGCAGTGGTGTTGGTGTAGTATAAGGGGTCGTGCTGGGGGTAGTGATTTAGGGTTTAGGATACTGCAGTGGTGTTTAAGTAGTGTAGGGGGTTGTGCTGAGGATAGATTTAGGGTTTATGGTAGTGCAGTGGTGTTTGGGTAGTGTAGGGGGTCGTGCTGGGGGTAGATTTAGGGTGTAGGGTAGTGCAGTCATGTTTGGGTAGTGTAGGGGTACTGCTGAGGGTAGTGGTTTAGGGTAGTGGAATGGTGTTTGGGTAGTGTAGGGCGTACTGCTGGGGGTAGTGTTTTAGGGTTTAAGGTAGTGCAATGGTGTTTGGGTATTGTAGGGGGTACTGCTGGGGGTAGTGTTTTAGGGTTTAGGGTAGTGTAGTAGTGTTTTGGGCGTGTAGGGGGTACTGTTGGGGCAGTGTTTTAGGGTTTAGGGTAGTGCAGTGGTGTGTAGGTAGTGTAGGGGTTGTGCTGGGATAGAGTTTTAAGGTTTAGGGTAGTGCAGTGGTGTTTGTGTAGTGTTGGGGGTAGTGTTTTAGTGTTTAGGGTTGTCCAGTGGTGCTTGTGTAGTGTAGGGGGTCTTGATGGGGGGAGTGTTTCAGGGTTTAGGGTTGTGCAGCGGTGTTTGTGTAGTGTAGGCGATCGTGTTTTAGGGTTTAGGGTAGTGCAGTGGTGTTCGGGCATTGTAGGGGGGTGGTGCTGGGGTTATTGTTTCAGGGTTTATGGCAGTGCAGTGGTGTTTAGGCAGTGTAGGGGGTCATGCTGGGGATAGTGTTTCAGGTTTTAGGGCAGTGCAGTGGTGTTCGGGCAGTGTAGGGGTCGTGCTGGGGCTAGTGTTTTAGGGCGTTGGGCAGGGCAGTGTTGTACGGGCAGTGTAGGTGAGGTGCTGGGGGTAGTGTTTTAGGGTTTGGGGCAGAGCAGTTGTGTTCGGGCAGTGTACAGGGTTGTGCTGGGTGTTGTGTTTTAGGATTTAGGGCAGAGGAGTGGTATTCGGGCATTGTGGGGGGTCGTGCTGAGGTGCTGTTTCAGGGTTTAGGGCAGTGCAGTAGTGTTTGGGCAGTTTAAGGGGTCGTGCTGGGGCTGGAGTTTCAGGGTTAAGGGCAGTGCAGTGGTCTTCTAGCAGTGTAGGGGGTCGTGCTGGGGCTGTTTTTTATAGAGTTTAGGGCAGTGCAGTCGTGTTCAGGCAGTGGTGTTTGTGTAGTTTAGGGAGCTGTGCTGAGAGTAGTATTTTAAGGTTTAGGGTAGTGCATTGGTATTTGAGTAGTGTAGGGGTCATGCTGGGGGTAGTGTTTTAGGGTTTAGGGAAGTGCAGTGGTGTATGTGTAGTGTAGGGGGTCGTGCTGGTGGTAGTGTTTAATGGTTTAGGGTAGTGAAGTGATGTTTGTGTAGTGTAGGGTGTCTTTCTGGGGGTAGTGTTTTAGGGTTTAGGTTAGTGCAGTGGTGTTTGGGTAGTGTAGGGGGTCATGCTGGGGGTACGGTTTTAGGATTTAGAGTAGATCAGTGGTGTTTGGGTAGTGTAGGGGGTCATGCTGGGGTAGTGCTTTATGGTTTAGGATAGTGCAGTGGTGTTGGTGCAGTGTAGGGGGTTGTACTGGGGGTAGTGATTTAGGGTTTAGGGTAGTGCAGTGGTGTTTTGGTAGTGTAGGGGGTCATGCTGAGGATAGATTTAGGGTTTAAGGTAGTGCAGTGGTGTTTGGGTAGTGTAGGGGGTCGTGCTGGGGTTGGTGTTTTAGGGTTTAGGGCAGTGCAGTGGTGTGCGGGCAGTGTGGGGGTCATGCTGGGGGTGGTGTTTCAGGGTTTAGGGCAGTGCAGTGGTGTTCGGACAGTGTAGGGGGTCGTGCTGGGGCTGGAGTTTCAGGGTTTTAGGAAGTGCAGTGGTGTTCGGGCAGTGTAGGAGGTCTTGCTGGGGCTGGTGTTTCATGATTTAGGGCAGAGCAGTGGTATTTGGGCAGTGTAGGGGGTCGTGCTGGGACTGGTGTTTCAGGGTTTATAGCAGTGCAGTGGGGTTTAGGCAGTGTAGGGGGTCATGCTGGGGTTAGTGTTTCAGGTGTACTATAAGGGGTCGTGCTTGGGGTAGATTTAGGGTTTAATGTAGTGCATTGGTGTTTGTGTAGTGTAGGTGGTCGTCCTGGGGGTAGTGTTTTTGGGTTTAGGGTAGTGCAGTGGTGGTGTTGTAGTATAGGGGGTCGTGCTGGGGGTAGTGATTTAGGGTTTAGGGTAGTGCAGTGGTGTTTGGGTAGTGTAGGGGGTTGTGCTGAGGAAATATTTAGGGTTTAGGGTAGTGCAGTGGTGTTTGGGTAGTGTAGGGGTCGTGCTGGGGGTGGTGTTTTAGGGTTTAGGGCAGTGCACTGGTGTGCGTGCAGTGTGGGGTTCATGCTGGGGGTGGTGTTTCAGTGTTTTGGCAGTGCAGTGGTGTTCGGGCAGTGTAGGGGGTGTTGCTGGGGCTGGTGTTTCACGGGTTTGGGTAGTGCAGTGGTGTATGGGCAGTGTAGGGGGTCATGCAGGGGCTGGTGTTTCAAGGTTTAGGGCAGTGCAGTTGTGTTCGGACAGTGTAGGGGGTCATGCTGGGGCTGGTGTTTCAGGGTTAAGGGCAGTGCAGTGAGATAAGATAAGATAATTGTTTATTTGTACATGATTAATTAAAATCTTTACAAATATTGTAAAACATCGAAAGAAAGAAAAAATGTTTAAAAGTCATTAATACATTACTTTAAAAGAGATTATCTAAGATAAATTAAATAGGTTTTTTAGTTGTCGTCAAGTCTCTTGAGTCTTTTTCCTATTAGATCAAAGAACTTTACAACCTGGCAATTCAGTTTAGTGTGTTTCGGGTTAAAACACAGTTTTACAGCTTGTCTGCAGGTCCGTGCGCCATGCAACTTAAAGAATGGACGTAGTAGGTGTCGCCTTAAATCCTTTAGTTTGGTGCAGATGCAGATTATGTGGACAATGTCCTCCTTGCCAGTATTGCAAAGTCGACACTGCTCTAAGGAGTTCTTCCTCTCCCAGGGTGGCAAATGTGGGAGTATAGGAATTACTCCAAGACGTAGTTTCAGAAACCTTTCTTTAATTTTTATTTTCATGCCAGTACTAAGGTATGCCTGTGGTTGTACTGACCCATAATCACCCAGCATTACCCAGCCATGCGCTCTTTTCGCTAGGTCATTCTTATCTTCAATTGCTGAAATGATTTGTGCCGATTTCTTTGCAATTTTTTTAAAAGAAAGGTGATCAGTTGGAGTTTCCCATAAGTCAATCAGGCCCAAGACTTGAAGAGATTCGAGTAAATAGTCTCCGGCCAAGGATTTTTGATGTCTAAATAGCTCCCCCCATACATTGGAGCTTAAGGTGCCAGTCTCAGCAGTGCGAATCTTGTGCCAAGTCCCTACATACGCCTTCCTATTGTCTGTTTGATTATACCAAATTCCAACCGGATCTGAGCAGGAGAAACGTATTTGGGGAGATTGAAAATGGCCCTGTATGCTTTGGCCATAAATATGTCCAGTAGAAAGGCGTCCTTCCCATGTAGGGATTCGCTTCCGTAAGTGAGGGTCGGCTGTAATTTTGCGCGTAGTATTTGAAGGAGAGGTTGAAATGTTAGGTCAGGGAGCTTGGCCTTTAGTGATTTGATGGCCAGATAAATCATAGTCGCCTTCCCTCGTAGGGATTCAAGTTGTGGCTTAGACGTGTTATTTGCGTCCAGGGTTACTCCCAGATATTTATAAGTAGTTGCCGGGTCTATTTTTACTCCATTCAAGTACCAACGAACTTCCCTTTTTTTCCTGTGATTCACAGCCATGGCCTTGGTCTTTTTAAAGTTTATTTGAAGGGCATTTTTTCAGAAAAGATATATGCGGCATTCAGATGTTGAAGGCCCATTGGGGTTCGACTTATTAACACTAAGTCGTCTGCATATAATAAGTTGGAAAGGGTAATTGACCCCAATTTGGGTGCATGGTTGGAAGATTTGTCTAGTTCCCCCGGTAGGTCAGCTAGAAAGAGATTAAATAGGAAGGGAGCCAGTACACACCCTTGTTTGGTGTTCGGGCAGTGTAGGGGGTCGTGCTGGGGCTGTTATTTTTAGAGTTGAGGGCAGTGCAGTCGTGTTCTGGCAGTGGTGTTTGTGTAGTGTAGGGGGCTGTGCTGAGGGTAGTGTTTTAGGGTTTAGGGTAGTGCATTGGTATTTGAGTAGTGTAGGGGGTCATGCTGGGGGTAGTGTTTTAGGGTTTAGGGAAGTACAGTGGTGTATGTGTAGTGTAGTGGGTCATGCTGGTGGTAGTGTTTAAGGGTTTAGGGTAGTGCAGTGATGTTTGTGTAGTGTAGGGTGTATTTCTGGGGGTAGTGTTTTAGGGTTTAGGGTAGTGCAGTGGTGTTTGGGTAGTGCAGGGGTCATGCTGGGGGTAGTGTTTTAGGATTTAGAGTAGATCAGTGGTGTTTGGGTAGTGTAGGGGGTCATGCTGTGGTAGTGTTTTAGGGTTTAGGGTAGTGCAGTGGTGTTGGTGCAGTGTAGGGGGTCGTACTGGGGGTAGTGATTTAGGGTTTAGGGTAGTGCAGTGGTGTTTCGGTAGTGAAGGGGGTCGTGCTGAGGATAGATTTAGGGTTTAAGGTAGTGCAGTGGTGTTTGGGTAGTGTAGGGGGTCATGCTGGGGTTGGTGTTTTAGGGTTTCAGGCAGTGCAGTGGTGTGCGGACAGTGTGGGGGTCATGCTGGGGGTGGTGTTTCAGGGTTTAGGGCAGTGCAGTGGTGTTTGTGCAGTGTAGGGGGTCGTGTTGGGGCTGGTGTTTCAGGGTTTTGGGTAGTGCAGTGGTGTTCGGGCAGTGTAGGGGGTCTTGCTGGGGCTGATGTTTCATGATTTAGGGCAGTGCAGTGGTGTTCGGGCAGTGTAGGGGTCGTGCTCGGGCTGGTGTTTTAGAGATTACGGCAGTGCAGAGGTGTTCGGGCAGTGTGTTTGGGTAGTGTAGGGGGTTGTGCTGAGGGTAGTGTTTTAGGGTTTAGGGTAGTGCAGTGATGTTTGTGTAGTGTAGGAGGTCGTGCTTGGGGTAGATTTAGGGACTAATGTAGTTCAGTGGTGTTTGTGTAGTGTAGGTGGTCGTCCTGGGGGTACTGTTTAGGGTTTGGGGCAGTGCAGTGGTGTATGGGTAGTGTAGGGGGTCATGCTGGTGTTGTGTTTTAGGGTTTAGGGTAGTGCAGTGGTGTTGGTTTAGTATAGGGGGTCGTACGGGGGGTAGTGATTTAGGGTTTAGGGTAGTGCAGTGGTGTTTAGGTAGTGTAGGGGGTTGTGTTGAGGATAGATTTAGGGTTTAGGGTAGTGCAGTGGTGTTTGGGTCATGTAGGGAGCCGTGCTGGGGTTAGATTTAGGTTGTAGGGTAGTGCAGTGGTGTTTGGGTAGTCTAGGGGGTCGTGCTGGGGTAGTGGTTTAGTGTTTAGGGTAGTGCAGTGGTGTTTTGTTAGTGTAGGGGGTACTGCTGAGGGTGGTGGTTTAGGGTTTAGGGTATTGCAATGTGTTTGGGTAGTGTAGGGCGTACTGCTGGGGGTAGTGTTTTAGGATTTAGGGTAGTGCAATGGTGTTTGCGTAGTGTAGTTCATACTGCTGGGGGTAGTGTTTTAGGGTTTAAGGTAGTGCAATGGTGTGTGGGTAGTGTAGGGAGTACTGCTGGAGGTAGTGTTTTAGGGTTTAGGGTAGTGCAGTGGTGTTTGTGTAGTGTAGGGGGTACTGCTGTGGGAGTATTTTTGGGTTTAGGGTAGTGCAGTGGTGTGTGGGTAGTATAAGGGGTTGTGCTGGGGGTAGAGTTTTAGGGTTTAGGGTAGGGCAGTGGTGTTTGTGTAGTGTTGGGGGTAGTGTTTTAGTGTTTAGAGTAGTTCAGTGGTGCTTGTGTAGTGTAGGGGGTCATGTTGGGGGTAGTGTTTTAGAGTTTAGGGTTGTGCAGCTGTGTTTGTGTAGTATAGGGGGTCGTGTTTTAGGGTTTAGGGTAGTGCAGTGGTGTTTGGGCAGTGTAGGGGATCGTGCTGGGGATAGTGTTTCAGGGTTTATCGCAGTGCAGTGGTGTTTAGTCATTGTAGGGGGTTGTGCTGGGGTTAGTGTTTCAGGTTTTAGGGCAGTGCAGTGGTGTTCGGGCAATGTAGGGGGGTCTTGCTGGGGCTAGTGTTTTAGGGTTTTGGGCAGTGCAGTGTTGTATGGGCAGTGCAGGGGGTCGTGCTGGGGCTGGTGTTTCAGGGTTAAGGGCAGTGCAGTGGTGTTCAGACAGTGTAGGGGATCATGCGGGGGCTGGTGTTTCAGGGTTTTGGGCAGTTCAGTGGTGTTCGGGCAGTGTAGGGGGTCATGCTGGAGCTGGTGTTTCAGAGTTTAGGGCAGTGCCGTGGTGTTTGGTCTGTGAAGGGGGTCATGCTGGGGCTGGTTTTTCAGGGTTTAGGGGCAGTGCAGTGGTGTTTGGGCAGTGTAGGGGGTCCTGCTGGGGCTGGTGTTTCAGGGTTTAGGGTTTTGCATTGGTTTTCAGGCAGTGTAGGGGGTCGTGTTAGGGCTGGTGGTTCAGGGTTTAGGGCAGTGCAGTGGTGTTCGGGCTGTGTAGGCGGTCTTGCTGGGGCTGGTGTTTCAGGGTTTATGGCAGTGCAGTGGTTTTCGGGCAGTGTAGGTTGTCGTGCTGGGGTGGTGTTTCAGAGTTTAGGGAGTGCAGTGGTGTTCGGGCAGTGTAGGGGGTCGTGTTAGGGCTGGTGGTTCAGGGTTTAGGGCAGTGCAGTGGTGTTTGGGCAGTGTAGGCGGTCTTGCTGGGGCTGGTGTTTCATTGTTTAGGGCAGTGCAGTGGTGTTCATGCAGTGTAGGTGGTTGGGCTGGGGGTCGTGTTTCAGGGTTTAGGCCAGTGCAGTTGTGTTCATGCAGTGTAGGAGGTCATGCTGGGGGTAGTGTTTCAGGGTTTTGGGCAGTGCAGTGGTGTTTAGGCTGTGTAGGGGTCGTGCTGGGGCTGGTGTTTCAGGGTTTTGGGCAGTACAGTGTTGTTCGGGCATTGTAGGGGGTCTTGCTGGGGCTGGTGTTTCAGGGTTTATTGCAGTGCAGTGGTGTTCGTGCAGTGTAGGGGGTCGTGCTGGGGTAGTGTTTTAGGGTTTAGGGCAGTGCAGTGGTGTTTGTGTAGTGTGTAGCACATGCGCTGCGTCGCTCGGCGAGACCTAAAAAGGATAGCACCAAGATGGCTGCCAACTCTTTCTGTATTGAAGTGTTGGCAGCCAATGAGAGCCAAGCTCGTGCTTGTGTAGTTAGGTCCCCCCCAGATATATAAAGATTTTATTCCTTTAATATCTCGAAAATTACTGAACGGATTTACACCATTTAAAAAAAAGTTTGCTTTATGAATCAAGCACTACCGTTCAGCAGTTTCAGCTGTAGCCTTGTCTAAAGTTTTCTATGGGAGTTTTCTATGGGAAATAAAAAAATTTGACCTCCATTATTTGAATTTCTCAGGAACGGATTTACACCATTTAAAAAAAGGTCTCTTGCTGAACCCAGGGCTACCTTTTTGCTAAATTGAGTGATTAAAAGTACCTTACTGAATGCATGGATTAGTGACTAAACTGTGTGACTGTCTGTATCCGTCTGTCTTTTGGTGCGTAAGCGGCTGCATGGGTTTGTGATTAGCTACATGAGTGTCTATATGAGTTATTGATTGGTTGTCTGAGTATCTGAATGGGTGCCTGAGTGTTTGTGTGGGTGGGGTATGTGTGACTCTGTGCATAGGTGTGTGAGAGGGGGGATTCACTGGGTGCATGGTTTCAATAGTGCATCTGTGATGGACTATATGGGTGGGTGAGTATGTGTATGGGTGTGTTAGTAAGTGAAAATATATGTCAGTGGTATATGTGTGAGTAACTACATATGTGAAAGGCAGTATATATGTGTGTTAGAGTATATAAATGGCTATAAGTGAGGGTGTGTGATTATGAGAGTAGCTGTATGGATGAGTGTGTGCTTGTATCAGTGATTGTATAAGAGCGTAAGAATGTGGTTGTATTTGTATGAGTAAGTGAGATGGTGTGTGTTTAAATGTATAGGTGAGTAAATGGGAGTGTGATTAATTATTTGCATGACTGACTAGGTGTGTGAGTGGATGTGTGTGTAGACCTAAGAATCAGTGAGTGGGTATGTAGTTATTGATGTTGGAGTGTCTATTTGAGAATGGCAGTCTGTAATTTAGAGTGGGTGTATCAAAAGTTATATCAGGGTTTGAAAAGAAGCATGAAATTATCACATGGATGATGTCATCAGTGATGTCATCAGTGATGTCACTGAACATGTCATGAGCGATGTAATATGTGACGTCATCAGCAGTGCATTGTGAGGGGGTGAGTTATAGTTAGCTGAACTAACTATAAACGGGGAATTTCTCTGGTTGTATGAGTGAAATGACCAGCTAACTATAACTTTCCCTAAAACCTATGGTTTTTTCAGTGAATTTCAAAGGTTTTTTAAATGCTAATTTCTAACTATAATGTACCTGAAACCTATGTTTTTTTCAGTGAATTTCAAAGGTTTTTAAAATGCTAGTTTCTAACTATGCCTACAGAGGTAGGACATGTGATGAAAGAAGAAACAACCACAGAAAGAAAAAAAAAAGAGATGCAGAAAGAAGCAACAGAAGTCCACAAAGACGAAGAAAAGTGCAGGAAGAAGAGATGTGCAGAAAGAACCAACAGAGGAACAGAACGTCCTCCTGTGCCCACAGATTTTTCAGATGGGTACTGGTTGTAACTGACTCTGACTAACCAGGCCTAGAGCCAGTGCTATGCTAAAGGACACTTAGAATACAGTGAAAACACCTATATACACTAGGGAACACCAGGCGTTGGGGTAAGCTGTAATTAACATGACCTCTTCTGTAAGTCCCTAGTACATAATTGGGCAGGGGGATTAAAACTACCTCTTAAAACTTGTCACAGGGTGTGATTGCACACTGGTGAAGGGAGGGGGGGGGGCTGAGGTGTGCAAACATGCCTTGTGGCTGTTTTAAGGTGGGGGATAAAGTCCCCTTGAATCCTGAGGGTCCCTGGGGTCCAACTAGCCCACCAGGTACCTCCAGTAAGCACCACAGAGCTGCGTTGCAGAGAGGTGTAAAAAGGGGCATGGCCTGGACCACCTCTCTGCAACGCAGCACAGTGGCAGTTACTGGACGCTCCTTGTGAGCTACTTGGCCACCAGGGGCCCTCAGGATTGAATGGGAATTGATTCCCCAACTTAAAATGTGCCACGGGGTGTGTTTGCACACATCACCTCAGGCCCCGTCCGCCCCTTCACCACTGTGTAAACAGTCACGCCCTGTGGCCATTTTAAGTTGGGAGATTAAGTCCCCTTGAATCCTGAGGGTCCCAGGTGTCCAACTAGTCCACTAGGTACCTCCAGTAAGCGCCACAGAGCTGCATTCAACAGCAGTGTAAAAAGAGGCGTAGCCGGGACCACCTCTATGCAACGCAGGCTTGTAGCGCTTATTGGATGTACCTGGTGCCCTAGTTGGCCCCAGGGGCCCTCAGGATTAAAGGGGACTTAATTCCCCAATTTAAAACGTGCCACAGAGCGCGTTTCCACACTTGTGACATCAGACCACGCCCCCTCCCTGCACCACTGTGCATACACACCCCCTGGTGCGTTGTAAATTGGGGAATTAAGTCCCCTTGAGTGCTGAGGGTCCCCGGGGGCAAACTAGCCCACCACTTCCCTCCAGTAAGCGCCACAGAGCTGTGTTGCAGAGTGGTGTAAAAAGGGGCATGGCCTGGGCCACCTCTCTGCAACGCAGCGCAGTGGCACTTACTGGAGGCAAGTGGTGGGGTAGTTGACCCCCAGGGATCCTCCGGATTGGAGAGGAATTAATTCCCCAACTTAAAACGCGGCACAGGGTGTGTTTGCACACATGTCACCTCGGGCCCCGTCCCCTCCCTTCACCACTGTGCAAACGCACCCCGTGGCGCATTTTGAGTGGGGGGATAAAGTCCCATTGAATCCTGAGAGTCCCTGGAGTTCATCTATCCCACGAGGTACCTCCAGTAAGCACCACAGAGCTGCGTTGCAGAAAGGTGTAAAAAGGGGCATGGCCTCTGAACACCTCTCTGCTACACAGCTCCCTGGCGCATACTGGAGGTACCTAGTGGGCTAGTTGGCCCCCAGGGACCCTCAGTATTCAAGGGGAATTAATCCCCCAACTTACAACTCGCCAATATATTTTAGAATTGCCCCCGGACTTGGCCCACCCGGGGGCTAATTAATAACGAAGTTCGGGAGCCCGTGCTTCGTTTTTGCTATTTTTGTGGCCGGATCAGCGGATCCTCTGCACATCCATCTCGTGATTTTTAAAAAATAAAATGCTTTTTTGGGCCATGGGGGTCCTTGTGGGACCCCCTAAGCAGACCTAGGGGGTCAGGGTGTTTCTACCCTGCCACCTTTTCTTATTTTTTGCATTTGTTTTCCTGTTTTCTTGTGCCTCGGTTCTACCTTCCTGGTTTGAAGTGTTGACAGACAATTAGACTGCAGCTTGTCATCGGGAGGGTGCGCATCCTCCACACCTCTTAATATCAAAACTTTTTTTTTTGATTTTCTCAGCAACTACTGAACGGATTTACACCATGATGGGCATTCCAGGTAATATCATGTCTAATACCACTAGTTCTTTACTGTCCTCACAGCCCACTCAATAAATAATGTGGGGTTCTACATCCTCGGATGTTATTCCAAAAGTTCTCCTAACCTGTACCCTGCATGTTTAATTATGACCAATGAAGGTACATGACCAGGACAGTTTCCAGCAGCTTAAACACAAAATTGTTCACTGACTCACAGTTGAGGGTTTCTTTTAGTGACAATCAGTCACTATTTGCTAAATTATAATTGCCCAAAGAGTGAAGTGGATTGGGGATGCCCTGTCCTGGGGATTGTATAGTTGACAGTTTTCATAATGTTTTGTGGGCTGGCTTTATTCTAACAGTATTTTAGTGCTCCCACTGGGATTTTTTAAAATTCCTATGTACCAGGGGAAAACTGGCAGAAGGCTCCATGTCAGGGAGACAGGGGGGTGAAGGCGAAATACGGGAGCGATTTACACGCGAGTTGGACTCGCCTACACAAGGTTTTTCTTCCACATGGACACAACCGCCCGTGTTTTTCAATTTACATCCATTCCGCATGAGATTTCATAAATTCCTTCACTCTGAATCCACAGACTCAGCTGACATTGCTCTAGTCTTGATTATGTGAAGTGAAATTGTGATTGTTGTTCCGTTGCCATCAATAACTCTGCACAGTCCGTACCTTTATGAATGGCTTCTGATAACTTATCAAAGTCTCTAACCCTGGACTGCACCACATAAAAGTGTTGGTGCATCTATCAGGGCGCATTCCTTGCCCAAAGCTGAAACTACTTTCTTGTTTGTGGTCTCAGTTGGAAATCGATCCCCAGGATTCAGTGATGTTCTTCCAGTTAAGGCTGTCAGACTGGCATCCACCTTATTGGAATGAGGAGATGCATTATCTGATTGGTCCATCGTGTACAATTTCTGCAGGAACTTCGGAATTGAAGCCTTATCCAACTCCATCCATTCAGATGACCAGATCCATAATCTTGCAGTGGGAAGGTATTGTGTGAGAGGTCGTCCTAACATGCGGGAACAAATCTCCTTCTTCCCCTCCCACGTGGAATGGAGGGAATCCCAAATTTTTAATCCAGTGAGCTATGATGTTAGCATCTCCCTATAAACACACACTTATACCATACTATTTACCATATAATGTATGCTCTGGGGCCTTTTCCAACAAACATTATTAGACACAGATATATTGAAAGAACATTTAGGTGTCATTTTCATCCTGGTGTCTACTGCCTGAGTCAGAGAGCTGTAGGAAACATTTACTGTCAGAATTGAGGACCTCTTAATGGGATTCAGTGCTGAGCACAGGATAATACTATGTGAATGTGTTTGGTTTACTGTGCTGCTTTGGTGCACTGTGTTTGGTGTACTGTGTTGGTTTGGTGTATTGTGTTTGGTTTACTGTGTTGGTTTGTTGTACTGTGTTTGGTTTACCTTGTTGGTTTGGTGCACTGTGTTTGGTGTACTGTGTTGGTTTGGTGCACTGTGTTTGGTTTATTGTGTTGGTTTGGTGTACTGTGTTTGGTTTACTGTGTTGGTTTGGTGTACTGTGTTTGGTTTACCACATGCATGACTTAGTTTTTTTTTTCTGAGCTGATGATTGTAGTATTACAGCACTCTAAACAAACTGTTCTGGTGTACATAAATATAATTGTTAATCATGACATGTATCAGACTCAATGTCTGTGTGTATGGGAACAATAGAGAGCAATCCTAGCTACACAGCTGCTGATCACTGTACATGAAGGGAGGAAGTACAGTTTACAGTGGGGGAAAGGTAAATGGGTCACTCCAGGGATAAAATCTAGTGCTGAGACTGTAAGAGGTGTCCATTCTGCAAGTCAAGAAGTTCCTTAAAGAGGTGACTCGTTACTTACTTTCAGAAGTGGGGGAATGATCATTCTAGACAGATCTGGGAGTGATCCCTCAGTACTCTGGAGAATCTAGCAGCCATGTGCAGAATGCTCTTCAGTGGTGCGAGATTGTGGGTAGATGTTGGCAAGTGAGTGCTCTGATAATTTGGTGCAGAAGTGAGAGTCAGTGCCACTGAATCAGGGTGACTGTTGCCTATGTGTTGGGTGAGAATCTGTGAGTTTCTTAGAGGAAAGCCAGGCTAGAACTTACACCTGTAGTTATTATAGTCAGACTATTGTTTGTTGTAATCTTTCACTTTGCATCTTGCCCAAGATATGTTCTTGCACTGTCCGTTCATTCCATTTTTTGAGCAAGGATAACTTTATTTCACTTGGATTCCATCCTTACCTGTGCAGGTCACCCCGGCATCTCTTCCTGTAGGACAGGTATTGTTTTCCCCGCCTTGTTGTGGGCACTTCCATAGAGTAGCCTCATCTCCTGTGCATTGAACATTGCTCATCCCCACAGGTAGAGAACTCTTTCCGAATGTTGGATTGTACTCATGTTCTTGCACTGAAATACATCCAAGCTGTCTGCAGACAACTGAAGCATCATTCAGATCCCAGAAATCTTCACACACGGTCCCCCAAACTCCATTATGTTTGACCTCCACTCTCCCGGAACAGACAGATGCGCCGTTAACCAACCGGACCTCATCAGGACCTAGAAAGACACGTGCAGAAGACACATCAAGCAACAGCGGCAACATCAGGTAATGTGTCAACATTTTACATTTGTCTGAAAGGTTCAAGGTTCTTTATTTGTGCAAAATTAATAAAAAATCATTGCAAATCATCAGACAAAACACTACATGTAGAACAGGAATATATCAATAAACATGTCAAACACAAGAAACATAAGCCCAGTCCCTTTGTGGTTCATTGTAAACATTTGGTTAATAATTAGAGCAGGAACAGCAGGTAAAAGGTCATAATATTTGCATTCTATTCAAGCTCAGTTGAATTGTAACTAAATGGTAAGAGAGCGGCATCTTACAATGATAGTAAGAATGCAGCATCCCACAATGATAAAAACAGCGTGGCATCTCACAATGATACTGACAGTACAGCATCCCACAATGATAGTAAGAGTGCAGCTTCCCACAATAGTGAGCGTGCAGCACTCCACAATGATAGTAAGAATGCAGCATCCCACAATGATAGTAGGAATTAGGCATCCCACAATGTGAGAGTGCAGCATCCCACAATGATAGTAAGAGTGCGGCATCCCACAATTATAGTCAGAGTTCAGCATCCCACAATAGTTTCAAGAGCCCAACAGCACCAACACCATAGCCCCCCTGAAGCTCCGACAGCACCAACACCATAGCCCCCTCAAGAAGAACAACAACACACATGCCAAGAAATCCAGATGGTTTACCACCGAACTTCGAGACTCCAGACGCACATGCCGCCACCTCGAAAAGGCCTGGAGGAACCCCAAATCCACAGTAGCCCACAACAACTTCAGAGCCACCACCAACACCCACCACCAACTCATCAGAAAAATGAGGAAAAAAGCGATCGAAGACAGAATCTCCACACACACGCACAACTGCAAAGAACTCTTCAGCATCATTAAGGAGTTCGCCCAACCCACCAGCGAGTCTACTGACTTTCTTCCCTCACAAAACCTCTGCAACAAATTCAGCACATTCTTCCACCACAAAATCAAGAACATTTAGGACAACTTTGACGAAGGCAACCAATACACTGAACCCTCACCAGCCACCCCGACACCCTGAAGCCAACAATTGACAATTGGACAGCCCTCACCACCGAAGACACAATGAAGATAATGAAGTCAATCGCCTCCGGGGCCCCCACAGACACCTGCCCCCACCACATCTTCAACAGAGTCGCCGACACTATTGCACCCATGCTCCGCCACACCATCAACCTCTCCCCGGTGAACACCTCCATCCCTGACAACTGAATACACGCCGAGATCAACCCCCTCCTGAAGGAGCCCTTGGCGGACCCCACTGACATCAAAAACTACAGATCCATCTACCTGCTCCAGTTCCCAGTGAAAGTCATCGAGAAAGCCATCAACAGCCAACTTGCCACCTTCATTGAAGAGCACAACATCCTCAATTCCTCCCAATCTGGCTTCAGAAAAAAACACATCACAGAAACCGCCCTCCTCGCCTCAACAGACGACATCCACTCTCTACTGGACAGAGGAAAAACAGTAGCCCTCATCATCCTCAACCTCTCAGCTGCCTGCGACACAGTCTCCCACCGCACCCTAACACGCAGCCTCCACGACGTAGGGATCCAGGACAATGACCTTGACTGGATCCACTCCTTCCTCTGAGGCAGAACGCAGAGGGTCAGACTCCCTCCTTTCCTCTTGGACCCTACACCAACTACTTTTTGAGTCCCCCAGGGGTCCTCCCTCAGCCCCATGCTCTTCAACGTCTACATTGTTTCGCTCACCCCCATCGTCAGAACCCACTGACTCAACATTGTGTCATACGCAGACAACACCCAACTCATCCTCTCCCTATCTAACAAACCCAACACAGCCAAACACATCTTTCAAAAAGGAATGTAAGCTTTCGCCAAATGGATGAAAAGCAGCTGCCTGCAACTCAACACCGACAACCCAGAAGTACTCATCATGGGCCCAAACCCAAAAGCCTGGAATGACACCTTGTGGCCCCCCGCCATCAGAAGCCCACCTACCCCCCACAGACCACACATGCAACATTGAAATCATCCTGGACATGCCATATCTCCCAGCACCTGCGCACATGCCACTGGGTCCCCATCGAGGTTAGAATCACCTTCAAGATTCTCACCCATACACAAAAGTCAGGAAGCCAACATCGCTCCCTACCTTCACGAGAAATCTCAAAACTTGGCACTTCGACCGACCCCCTCCTTGATGGACTGGATCTTGCACCCCACCCAGTGCCTTGAGACCCTTACAGGTGAGTAGCTGTGCTTAACAAACACCTGATTGATTGATTGATTGATTGATTGATTGATTGATTGATTGATTGATTGATTGATTGATTGATTGATTGATTGATTGATTGGGAGTGCGCCATGCCACAATGTTAGGAATAGCGCAGTAACCCACAATGATAGTAAGAGTGCTCCATCACACAATGTGGGTGCAGCATCCCACAATGATATTGAGAGTATTGCATCCAACAATGTGAGAGTGTGGCACCCCAGAATGATAGTAAGAGGGCGGCATCCCACATATAGAGTCTCACAATGAAATTAAGAGTGCAGCATCGCACAACGATTGTGAGAGTGCGGTATCCAAAATGATAGTGAAAGTGTGGCATCCACAATGATATTGAGAGTGCGGCATCCACTAACGATAGGAAGACTGCAGCATTCTACAATGGTTTTAGAAGTGTGGCATCCTACAATGATAGCAAGAGTGCAGCATATCACAATGTAAGAGTGCGGCATCCCAAAATGATAGTGATTGTGCAGCATCTAAAAATGTAAATGTGAGTGCAGCATCTGAAATGATAGTCTGAATGTGTCATCCACAATGATAGTGAGAGTGTGGCATCCAACAATGATAGAAAGAGTGTGGCATTCTACAATGATATTAAGAGTGAGGCATCCCACAATGATAGTAAGAGTGTGTTATCCCACAATGTGAGAGTGCCACATCCCACAATGACAGTATCAATACGGCATCCCACAATGATAGTGAGAGTGTGGCTTTCCAAATGTGAGAGTGCGGCATCCTGCAAAGATATTAAAAGTGCAGCATCCAACAATGTGAGAGTGCAACATCCCACAATGATAGTAAGAGTTCGACATGCCACAATGATGTTAATAATGCAGCATCTCACAATGTGAGAGTGCGGCATCCCAGAGTTATAGTAAGAATGCAGCATCCTACAATGAGAGGGTGTGGTATTCCACAAAGATATTAAGAGTGTGGAGTCCCACAATTATACTAAGAGTGCAGCACCCCACAATTAGAGTGAGAGTACGGCTGCCCATAATGATATTAAGAGAGCAGCATCTCACAATGTGAAAGTGCAGCATCCTACAATGATAGTAATAGTACAGCATCCCACAATGATAATAAGGGTGAAGCATCCCACAATGTGAGAGGGTGGCATCCCACAATGATAGTGAGACTGCAGCATCCCACAATGATAGTGAGAGTGCAGCATCACACAATGTGAGAGTGCAGCATCACACAATGATAGTAAGAGTGCATCATCCCACATTGTGACAGTGCAGCATCCTACACTGATAATAAGAGTGTGGCATCCCACAATGTGAGAGTGCAGCACCCCAGAATGATAGCAAGAGTGCAGCATCCCATAATGTAAGATTGCAGCATCCCACAATGATTGTGATCGTGCAGCATCTGAAATTATAGTGAGAGTGCAGCATCCACAATGATAGTGAGAGTAATCAATCAATCAATCATAGCATTTGTAAAGAGCACTACATACCCGTGAGGATCTCAAGCTGCTAGCGGGGGGAATGCTGCTACTGTTCGAAGAGCCAGGTCTTGAGCAGTCTCATAAAGGTTAGAAGGTCTTCTGTCTGCCGTAGCCGGATGGGGAGGGTGTTCCACGTCTTGGCGGCGAGGTGGGAGAATCATCTGCTGCCGGCGGTCACTCTTCGAATGCAGGAGATGGTGGCGAGGGTTTGGTCTGTGGAGCGGAGCTGGCGGGCGGGGGTGTAGAGGCCGAGTCGTCTGTTGAGGTACGCTGGTCCGGTTTCGTGGAGTGCCTTGTGTGCATGGGTGAGGAGCTTGAAGGTTATCCTCTTGTTGATGGGGAGCCAGTACAGGTCTTTCTGGTGGGGTGTGATGTGGCTGCAGTGGGGGATGTCGAGGATCAGGCGTGCGGAGGTGTTCTGGATGTGTTGGAGTCATTTCAGGAGTTTGGCCGGGACTCCTGCATAGAGTGCATTGCCGTAGTCCATTCTACTGCTGACGAGGGCCTGGGTGACCGTCCTTCTAGTTTCGGTGGGGATCCACATGAAGATCCTGCAAAGCATGCGGAGGGTGTTGAAGCAGGAGGAGGAGACGGCGTTGACCTGCTTTGTCATGGAGAGTGTGGAGTCGACGATGATCCCTAGGATTCGTGCATGGTTGGTGGGTGTAGCGGGTGCTCCTAGCGCCGCGGCCACCAGGAGTCGTCCCAGGCCGAGGGGGTGGAGCCGAGGAAGAGGACCTCCATCTTGTCCGAGTTCAGCTTCAGTCGGCTGTTCCTCATCCATTCGGCGACGGTCTTCATTCCTTCGTGGAGGTTGGTTTTGGCAGTGTGGGGGTCCTTGGTAAACGAGAGGATCAGCTGGGTATTGTCAGCGTAGGAGATGATGTTTAGATCGTGCTGTTGGGTGACGTTGGCGAGTGGTGCCATGTAGACGTTGAACAACGTTGGGCTGAGAGATGAGCCTTGGGGTACGCCGCAGATGATCTCGGTGGCTTTGGAGCGAAAGGGGGAGGTGGACGCTCTGGGTTCTATCGGAGAGGAAGGAGGTGGTCCAGTCCAAGGCCTTCTCTTGGATTCCGGCATTGTGGATGCGTGCTCTTAGTGTGCGGTGGCAGACTGTGTCGAAAGCTGCTGACAGGTCCAGGAGGATGAGGGCTGCGGTTTCTTCGTTGTCCGGCATGATCCTGATGTCGTCGGTGGCGGCGATGAGGGCAGTTTCGGTGCTGTGGCTGCTGCGGTACCCAGACTGGGACGGGTCCATGATGTTGTTCTCTTCGAGGAAGCTAGTCAATTGTTTGTTGACGGCCTTTTCGAAGACCTTCGCCGGGAACGGGAGCAGGGAGATGGGTCGGAAGTTCTTGAGGTCCGCCTTGGGTTTCTTTAGTAAGGCGTTGATCTCTGCGTGCTTCCAGCTCTCTGGGAAGGTTGCTGTCTCGAAGGAGATGTTGATGGTTTTCCGGAGGTGGGGTGCGATGGTGCTGCTGGCTTTGTTGAAGATGTGGTGTGGGCAGGGGTCTTCCGGGGATCCGGAGTGAACGGTGTTCATGATCTTGATGGTGTCGTCGTCGCTGATGTTGGTCCAGGCGAGCAGGCGGTTGGTGCGGGTGGTGGTCGTGGGAGCAGGGGGTGTTGTCTGTTGCCGGGGTGGTGACGACGTCGAAGCTGTCATGGATGTCTGTGATCTTGAGATGGAAGAAGGTGGCCAGCGAGTCGCACAGGTCTTGTGACGGTGGGAAGTCATTGGTGTTGGAGCTGGGGTTGGAGAGTTCCTTCACAATGCTGTAGAGCTCTTTGCTGTTGTGTGCGTTGTTGTCTAGGCGGTCTATGAAGGTGGTCCTTTTGGCAGATCTGAAGAGTTGGTGGTGTCGGCAGGTGGTGTTCCTGTGGGCTGTGGAGCTTTCTGGTGTTCTTTCGCGGGTCCAGTTTTTTTCTAGTTTTCGGCAGGTTCGCTTGGAGGCCTGGAGGTCTTCGGTGAACCAGCTGGATCTCTTGCTGGTGTGGGTGTTGGGGGGGCTTCTTTTTTTTTGTTTTATTGACATTTTCAAATACATACACTACAATATACCAACAACAAAAAGACAAGCCAGTACGGTCAGTATATTCCCTCCTAGCATTATGTTTGAACGTGGGACAAACATAGAAGATAAAGAATGCAACTTTAAATCACACATTTGACTGGGTGTTAGCCACATATCCCTTTGCGTCGTAGAACCTTTACCTGTAAATTACCCTTCGAGGGCTCAATATGACACATTTTCCCTACACATCTATTCCGTCCTTATATCTTCCGACAGAATTGCAGCCATCGCTACATACCTTCCCCGTCATTTGTACATAGGTGCGCTCCATCTGCAGTGGCCCTCGAGGGGCCAAATATCCGTACCCACCTCCCACCCTCCCCATCCCTCAGTGGTATCCTAAACCAGGAGCCCCCACAGATCTACTCATTCTCAACATGCCGGCTTCGTGCCCATTGCAAAAATGGCTCCCAGATATCTCGCGGCCTGGAAGTGGGCGGCATGAGTTCCCAAAAAGTAGAGTTGAGTGTGAACGTATGTCACTGCAGCCAACCAGCCCTCAAATGTTGTCAACCTCCTCCCACCCCAGCACAGCGCCACCTGCCTTTTAGCAAACAATAATAACTGAGCATGCAGTTTACGCGCTTTCAGCAATGTGTTTTTGACAAACCCCAGTAACCCCACTTCGGGAGTCGGCATATCAGATCTTCCAGTGATTTGATTGATTGAGGTGAATATCTTCGTCCAGAAATCCATTACTTTTGGGCAGTCCCAAGCCATGTGCAGAAACGTGGCAGGGGAGAATCCACATCTCCAGCATTCACTATCCGCGCGCAACCCCATCCTGTGCAGCCCTCTAGGGGTTCTATAAAACCAGCGAAGATACTTGAAGTGAATTAATCTGAGCCTGTAATTGGGCGACAGCTCAGTTAGCTGTCTGCAGCAAAACTTCCACTGATCTTCAGTCAGCGGGACGGCCACCTCAGCATTCCAGTATTGCAATGATTTAGGGCAGATCGCCGGAGCCGAATCTTGCATAGTCCTATAAATCCGCGTTACCAACTTGCGGGGGGACGGAGATCCAACCACGCTCTCCAGGGCATTCAAAACCGGCGGGGCGGCCGGGAAGTCCCCACTAAGGGCTTTACATGTCGCCCGGAGCTTATGATACAGGAATCTCTCAGAGAAGGGCACCTCACAGTCTCCCTCCCCTGATGGAGGGGGTCTGAACACATTGTCAGGGAATAAGTCAGCAAACGTGCGGAGGCACATTTTCTGTACAAGTGTCCCATCAATGCCATCCATAACACACGGCAGTAGAGGATTCTGTGCTATTGACAGCGATGGGGCATAAAGCACTGGGACCTCCGCTCTCCTTCGCAGCTCCCCCCAGGCCCATCTTAGAGTGCCGGCAGTGTCTATGACCACTCTGGGGCGACCAGCTGGCATGCAGATCGCCATATTCAATGAGTCGGTGCGATCACATCACGTTCCACCGCCACGTGTGGCTGGAATGGTGTTGGGTGCACCCAGTAATGTAGATACTGAGCCTGAGTGCTGAGCGCATATAACCGCACGTCTGGTGCTCCCATTCCTCCCTGCCTCAACGGGAGCATCAGCAGCTCCCAAGAGATTCTTGCCTGACCCCCTGCCCACGCCAGCGTCACAAGCCGTGACCTTAGAGTGTTAAAAAAGTGTGTCATTAAGGGAATGGGAATATTTGCAAACAGATACAAAAACTTGGGGAGTACGATCATTTTGGTTAAGGCCAGCCTACCAGTCAAAGAAAGCGGGAGTTTCGTCCATATTTTGACCTTCTCCTCCAACCATGTCATAGCTCTCCCATAATTTAGATTCCAAATTTCCTGCACATCCCTACTAATCCATATTCCCAGATATTTTACCCTGTCTGCTTCTCACTGCAACGGATAGTCTGATTTAGGCGTGCCGTCCGTTAAGGGGAAAATCACCGACTTGGACCAGTTGACTGTTATCCCAGCCAGTCCCCCGAATCGGATAAATTCCCTCAAAACAGGGTCCAGATTTTCTTTCGGGTTTATCAGGTATAAGGTGACATCGTCCGCGTAGAGCGAAATCAGAACACATCTGGAACTAAAGCCTATCCCTCGAGCCGTGTGGTGTTGGCGTTGCAAGCGGCTCCATTGCTATTGCGAACAACAGTGGAGAAAGAGGGCACCCCTGTCTTGTGCCACGGGATATCGGGAACGGGTCCGAAAGCATCCCGTTGACCCTAATCCGAGCTCTAGGGGAGCTCTATAGTGGCTGAATACTATTTATAAAAAGCGGGCTGAACCCCATACGACCCAGGATTGTGAACAGAAACGACCACTCCAAGGTATCAAACGCCTTTGTGGCATCGAGGAACACCACTGCGGCATGCTCTTCAGGGTGTAAATAATGTAATACTGAAAAAACGGTACGCAAGTTGTGCGACGTCGACCTCCCTGGGATAAACCCGGACTGGTCAGGGAGCGCAATCATGGGCAGCAGTGGCTGCAGTCGGTTGGCGATTAATTTCACGTATATTTTGACATCTACATTTATCAACGAGAGTGGCTTGTACGAATCTAGCTGGGTCTCTGACTTCCCTGGCTTCCGTAGAGTTAATATTGTAGCTTCCCTCATGGAACTAGGTAGTTCCCCCGTTTCCAGGGCTTGCCCATAGACTTTCAGCAGCTTTGGCGCCAGCTCATCAGCATAGGCCTTGTAAAAGGCCGTGGTTAACCCATCAGGACCGGGGGCCTTATCAAGGGGAAAGCTCTTAATGACCTGCACAACATCAGCAACAGTGTATGGGAGATCAATGTATTTCCTATGGTTGTCGTTGAACCAGGCTAGTGCGATAGAGTCTAAGAATGACTGCATACCCTCAGGGCATTCGTCCAACGTAGCTCTATATAGAGTAGTGTAGAAGGCCGCCAAAATCTCCCCCCTGCCCCGTAGTACTTCCCCAGAGGTATTGAGGATCTCGTGGATATACGTCGCAGTTCTGGGGGGCCTCGTCATGGTCGCCAACGTTCGTCCCGGTCTGTCGCCCTCCCCATACCTCCTGGCCTCCGAGTGCTTCCCCAGAAACTTGACCTCCCGCTGCGCCTCCTCAGAGTAATCTAATAATTTAGCTTTTATCAAGCCAGTTACTTTAGGGTCCCCCGTGGCATAGAATTCACCCTCAAACGCCTTGATGCCGGTCTCCAGCGAGGCAAGCGACCCCCTTATGGACTTGAGGACTCCCGCCTGTCGGGCTATTCACTTCCCCCTAATTACTATTTTAAAAGCCTCCCACAGTGAGGCCACAGCAGCAACCGAGCCCGTGTTCAGGTCAAAATATTCAATAATGTCAACCCTGACCTCTTCCTTAAAGGCTTCATCCAAAAAAGCATGAGGTGGAAGACGCCAGGTAAAGCAGCGCTGCGGCGCACCGGGAAGCGCCAATCTCAGCACTCACGGGGAGTGATCGGAAAGTGATCGGGGCAGGTGTGCGACATCCACAGACCATGAGGCAACATCATGGGACACCAACCAATAATCCAGCCGGGACCAGGAATTGTGGTGGTCGGAAATGCACGTTCCCTCTCTCAGCTGGGGGTGACGGCTGCGCCAGATGTCAACAAGATCCCCGTCAGCCACTCCTCCCCATATCACAGTCTGACTGCTAGCCGCCCTAATCTTACACCAGACGGTGTGGAAAAAATCAGGGGAATCAACATTGGGGCCATATACAGCAGCGATGGTCATATAAGTACCACATAAGAGCCCCTGTACCAGAACGTATCGCCCCTCTGGGTCACTCTGCACATGTCTCTCCCTCCATTCCAGCCCCTTCTTGATCAACACAGCCACCCCTCGTGCATAAGTAGAGTATGTAGATGAATAAACATGTCCCCATCGAGTATGGCGAAGCCTCTGCGAGGGTGTCAATTCAGGTGCGTCTCATGCAGTATGCATATGTCTATGTTATGACGAGTTAGATATGCATGAACCAGTCTCACCTTTCTGCCATCATTAAGCCCCCGGACATTCAAAGTAGGGCAACTTAGGGCATTAGTAGCCATTTTCTAGTGTTACGAATCCAAGCGAATTGTCTGTACCCATTGTGTGATTTTCGGCCCACTGCAATGCAAGTAGCCCAAAGCATACATTCGATACTGGCAATAAACAATAACAAAAACTCACCCCCACCCACTCCCACCCCCCAAACAGGTTGTAGAAACCCCCCCCATAATAACGAAAACATACAACCCACAACAGAGTCATTGGGATCCTTCCCATGGGGGCGCTGCAAAGCTGGCAAACTTCCTTGCTTCATGCTAGGTGGCCGGGAGGACTTCAGGGAGTCTGTCCGCATGCAACCCACTGTGCACCCCATATTCTAGGAAAGGTACTGATGAGGTCCTCAAGGTAATAGATAGCCCCCTCTTTGCAAAAGCCCAAGGCGCCATTCCGCACAAGTTCTCCTACCTGATCCCGGGCCATGGCCTCTTCATGTTAGTCATTATCGCTCAGGTTGACTTCCGTCCTCACATCAGCCTCTCGATGCCCCTATTTCTGCCTCCTACAGGCTTGTTTGGCAAATTTCAGCGCATATTTCGCATCTGTGAAAAAGTGGACTGCCCCTCAACGGACACCTTCAGCTTTGCCGGGTACAGCAGCGCGTATGGAATCTGTGCTTGCAGCAGTATCCGCTTTACGGGAAGGAATTCACGTCTTGCCCCCTGCACCGCCGGGGTGAAGTCCGGGTAAAAGGAGATGGTATTTCCTTTATGCGTGATAGTGCCTTTCTCCCGCGCCTTCCTGACGACTATGTCCCGATCCTGATAATTCAGGAGTTTCGCTATAATGGGTCTGGGCGGGGCACCCACCGGGGGCCACTGGCCCAGAGACCTGTGGGCTCGCTCTACCACAAATACCGAGGAGAAGTGAGGATCAAACAGCTCGTGCAGCAACTCTGTGACGTAGGATTCCATTGTGGAAATGGCCGTCGTCTCCGGAATTCCCGTAATACGAAGGTTACTGCGTCGCGACCTCGCCTCTCAGTCCTCGTTTTTGGCTTTGATGACCCTCAGGAGAGTGTCCATGTGAAGTAGCTGTTCCTTCGTCTCCACTTGGAATTCATGGAACTCCATTTGTCTGCCCTCCAGATCATCCAGACGAGTCTTGTGGGTCGACACCTGCGATTTGACGGAGTCTAACTGCGCGGTCAGGGCATCCAGCTTAGAATCTATGTTTCGCAGGCTGGATCTCATTTCCAACATTAGGGATTTCAGGTCTCCACCCTGGTCATCCTTCTGCGGGTCCTGGCATCCTCCTTCCCGTGAGTCGTGTTCCGCCTTGGTATGGCGTGAGGCTCGCTTACTGTCAAAGTTCTGCTTCGGTTGTTTGGCGTCATGCTTGCCCATGGCTGCGACGGGGCAACAGGCCCAGTTAGGAGGCCCAGTCCAGTCACACCCCAGCAGGGACTCACGCAGGTTCTCCTCCCCCACAGCACGGCAGCGCACCACCACCACAATGTTCCTGTATCTGTGTCCGCGACAGGCTCAGTACCCACCTCGCTTCACCGAGCCTGCCAGATCTTCCGCGAGCACCTCCACAGCAATGCCCACCACAGTTCAGCACCGCGTCTAAGGCCGTGCAGCTCTCCCCCTATCCGACAGCCTCATATAAGCAGCAATGGCGGGGCCCGCAGTGTCGGCCAACAGATCCCTAGCGTGTCCGCCGATGGGCCCACATCGATGCTCTCGGGAGCTTCTTCCAACTCCACTAGAGCTCCAAGCCGTGACCCTAATCCGGGCCCGCAGGCGCCTCCGATGCTCCCTCTAGCGCCGCACAGGCCCAAGGAGCAAGCATGACCGCTCGTACGGCCAGCCCAAGGGACCATCTGATATGTAGTCCCGCCTTCAAGCACCAGCGCGGGGGGGCTCATCAGCAATTAAGCCTTCACTGCAGGACTACCAATCTCCCCCGTCACAGCAGGGCAAATCGCCGCAACCGCTCCTCCCGCACGTTCAGGCCAATTCAGGTCCGCGCCGCAGCTCCGGGTGCCGCCGCCCTCACCTCCAAGGTCTACGATCTCCGACTCCTTCAAAGGACTCAGCCGCCCGGGCCCCCGTCTCCACTCAGGGTCAGACTGGCCTTCAATAGCACTCCGCTTCCACCATCGGTGCGTACAGGCCACAGGATCTCAGCTCCTTGGCTCCGGAACTCAACCAGCCGCGACCTCGGGCTCGCTTAATCTCCTCGCCCGGTCAGCGCTAGCAGGACCCCGCTTAGTTCAGGTCCGGCGATTTTCTCCACTCCTACCCATCAAGGAAGTACCTGGAGGACAGCGCCGGGTTCCCGATCACCACATCTCAGGACACAGCGGGCTACGGCAGATCAGGACCTCTCCTTCGTTAGGATTTTTACAGGATTTTCTCCCGGCCTGAGGAGCGCGCTCAAAAAGCGGCAGCCGGCCACGCCCCCCGTTGGGGGGGCTTCTTGAGCGGGGCGAGAGTGTTGGCACAGTCGTTTATCCATTGTCTGAGGCTACGGACTGCGGTGTAGGGGTCAGCAGGTGGGCTCTGGGTGAGGGAGGCGGTTAGCTGGTCCTCGGTAATCTTGCCCCAGCTGCGGCGATGCATCTGCTGGGTGCGGTGGTGTGTGGTGGGTTTCCGGAAGGTGAAGTGGATGCCGCAGTGGTTGGTCCAGTGGAGTTCGGTGGTGCGGTCGAAGTAGATGTGGGTGCTCGCTGAGAAGTTGGGGTCAAGCGTGTGGCCGGTGGACTGAGTGGGTGCTGTGTAGAGTTGTCTGAGGTTGTCGAGGTTGTCGATCAGGGTGGAGGAGTTGGCATTGTTGTTGTTCTTGAGGTGGAAATTCAGGTCCCCGAGGAGGATTTAGTCCATGGAGGCAAGGGCGTGTGTGCTGACGAGGTGGCTGAACTGTGGTAGGGGTCCGGGGGGGGTCTGTAGATGAGGGTGCCTCTGAGGGTGGTGTTGGGGTCGGTGTGGATCTGGAGTGCAGGTGTTCGGCAGTGCTGAGGGTGTCGTCGGTTTGTGTCGTGATTTTGAGAGTGTTTCTGTGGACAATGGCAAATCCTCCTCCTATTCAGTTGGTGTGGTCTTTGCAGGTGATCTTGTAGCCTTCCGGGATGGTTATGGCGATGTCAGGTGCCGAGAAGGGGGTCAGCCAGGTCTCCGTCAGGAAGGAGACTTCAGGGGCGTTGGTGTCGAATAGGTCCCAGGGTTCGACGGCGTGTTTGCGGGTAGAGCGGGTGTTGAGCAGGATACATCTGAGGAAGTTGGTTTCCATGTGGGGCGGGTTGGCGGGCCGGATGCTGGTGAAGCTGCAGTTCCGGCGAAGAAGGGTCAGTGGGTGCGTTTTGAGGCAGCCTGGCAGCAGGTGCGAGATAGTCTGGTGTTGAGTGAGTGGAGAGTGCTGGAGTCGTAGAGTGTAAGTATGATTATGGCATCCCACAGTGTGAGAGTGCGGCATCCCATAATTAAAGTAAGAGGGGCTTTCCACAATGTGAGAGTGTGACATCCCACAAAGGTATTAAGAGTGTGGCATCCCACAATGTGAGCGTGCAACATCCCACAATGATAGTAAGAGTGCTAAATTCCACAATGACAGTAAGAGTGCAACATCCCACAATGATATTAATAGTTTGGTATCTCACAGTGATAGTAAGAGTGTGGCATCCCACAATGTGAGAATGCAGCATCCCACAATGATAGTATCAATCAATGAGGCATCTACATTGATAGTTAGAGGGTGATATCCCACAATGATAGTGAGAGTACATCATCCCATAATGATATTAAGAGTGCAGCATCCCACAATGTGAGAGTGTGGCATCCCAGAATGATCGTAAGAATGCGACATCCTACAATGTGAGAGTGTGGCATTCCACAATGATAGCAACAGTGTGGTGTTCCACTATTTAAGAGTGCGGCACCCCACAATGATAGTAAGAGTGCAGCATTCCATAATGATAGTAAGAGTGCATCATACCACAATGTGAGAGTGTGGCATCCCACAATGATGGTAAGAGCGTGGCATCCTACATGTGAGAGTGCAGCATCCCACAATTATGGTGAGTGCAGCATCCCACAATGTGAGAATGCGGCATCCCACAATGATAGTATCGATCAATGAGGCATCTACATTGATAGTTAGAGTGTGGTATCCCACAATTATAGTAGGAGTGCATCATCCCACAATGTGACAGTGTGACATCCCACAATGATAGTAAGAGTGTGGCATCCCACAATGCGAGAGTGCAGCATCCCACAATTATAGTAAGAGTGCATCCCACAATGTCAGGGTGTGGCATCCCACAATGTTAGTATCAGTGCGGCATTCAGAATGATAGTAAGAGTGTGGCATCCCACAATGTGAGAATGCGGCATCCAACAATAATAGTATCTGTGTGGCATCCCAGAATGATAGTAAGAGTGGGGCATTCGACAATTATAGTAAGGATGTGGCATCCCACAGTGTGAGAGTGCGGCATCCCATAATTATAGCAAGAGTGCAGCATTCCACAATGTGAGAGTGCAGCATCCCACAATGATAGTAAGAGTGTGGCATCCCACAATGTGAGAATGCGGCATCCAACAATGATAGTATCAGTGTGGCATCCCAGAATGATAGTAAGAGTGGGGCATTCGAAAATTATAGTAAGGATGTGGAGAAGTGTGGCTCACTAGTTAGAGGAGGCAGACCTGGAAGCAGAGGTCAGCCCGGGACCAGGGTTCAATTCCCGGCTCGGCTGGGTCTTGAGTCCATAAATGTCCATGGTCTCGATAATTCTCGCTCCAGTGCATACTCGATTCATGGGTTCACACTCTGCGACTCTGGGCAATAGCTTGCTTAATCTCCACATGGGCCCCTCGCGGCTGGATGCCTGGCTTTCACCTTGCGGATGCCCTGACGGGTTATCTCACAGGGGAATACCAGGACGGGTTCCCTAAGCAAGCGCTTAGAGACCGCTTGGTGATTTGCGCTAAATAAATTCCTGCACATTTATATAAATTCCTGCACATCCCACAGTGTGAGAGTGCACCATCCCATAATTATAGCAAGAGTGCAGCATTCCACAATGATAGTAACAGTGCAGCATCCCGCAATGAGAGCGAGAGTACAGCATCCCATAATGATATTAGACTGCAGCATCCCACAATGTGAGAGAGCGGCATCCCATAAAGATAGTAAGAGTGTGGCATCCTACAATGTGAGTGTGACATTCCACAATGACAGCAAGAGTGCGATCTCCCACAATGTGAGAGTGCAACATCCCACAATGATATTAAGAGTGTAGCATACCACAATGTGGGAGTGAAACTTCCCATAATGATAGCAAGAGTGCGACATTCCACAATTATAGTGGGCATCCCACAATGATAGTAAGAGTGCAGCATCCGACAATGATAGTGAGACTGCGGGATTCCACAATGATAGTAACAGTACCGCATACCACAATGATAGTAAGATTGTGGCATCCCACTTGGAGATTAGACGCTCTGTAGTGTGAGATGTAACCACACTAAATGGAAAAGGAAGAAGTGCTGCAGAAGCAGATGTAATCACACTGGGCAGAAAGGGAAGATCTTCTGTAGGAGGAGGTGTAACCACACAAGGATAGTAAGAGTGCAGCATCCCATAAAGATAGTAAGAGTGTGGCATCCTACAATGTGAGTGTGACATTCCACAATGATATTAAGAGTGTAGCATCCCACAATGATAGCAAGAGTGAAGCATACCACAATGTGAGAGTGTGACATCATATAATGATAGTAAGAGTCCAGCATGCCACAATGTGGGAATGAAACATCCCATAATGATAGTAAGAGTGTGGCATCCCACAATGATAGCAAGAGTGCGGCATCCCACAATGATAGTAAGAGTGCAGCATCCCACAATGATAGTGAGACTGCGGGATTCCCCAATGATAGTAACAGTACGGCATTCCACAATGATAGTAAGATTGTGGCATCCCACTTGGAGGAAAGAAACTCTGTAGTGTGAGATGTAATCACACTAAATGGAAAGAGAAGAAGTGCTGCAGAAAGGGAAGACCTGCTGTAGGAGACGGTGTAATCACACTAGATGTAAGGGTAACAAGTGCTATAGGGTGATGTGTAAATACACAGGACGTATATGGTACCGAAGGAGGTGTAATCGGACCATATAGAAAGGGAAGAAGCAATGCAGAAGGAGGTGCAATCACACGGGACGAAAAGGTAAGAATCTCTGTAAAATGAGATGTAATTGCACTGGATGAAATGGGAAGAAGGGGTATAGGAGGAGGTGAAATCAAACAGAATGTAAAGAAAAGAATTTGTGCAGGTGGACGTGTAATCACACTGGAAGGAACGGAAAGAAACAGTACAGAAGGAGGTGAAATCACACTGGATGAAAAGGTAAGAAGCTCTGTAGGCAGAGATGTTATCACAATGGATGGAGAGGGAATAAATATTGCAGGAGAAAGTGTATTGCCACTGGTTGGAAAGGGAAGAGCGGTGCATGAGGATGTGTAAACACACTGGAAGGAAAGTTAAGTACGGGTGAAGGAGGAAAAGGTGTAATTATACCGGATGGAAAGTTAAGGAGGGTTGTAGGAGTAGAAAGTGTAATAACGCTGGGAAGAAAGGGAAGAAGGGGTGCAGGAGAAGCAGGTATAATCATACTGGAAGGAAAGTTAAGAAGGGGTGTAAGAGGAGAAGGTGCAATCACACTGGATGTAAGGGTAAGAAGTGCTGTAGGGTGATGTGCAAATACACTGGACGTACAGGAAAGAAGGGGTGCTGAATGAGGTGTAATTGCACCAGATAGAAAGGGAAGAAGTAAAGCAAGAGGACGTGCAATCACCCTGGATGGAAAGGGACTAAGCTGTGCAGGAGGAGGTGTAATCACAGTGGCCATAAAGGTAAGAAGCTCTGTAGAATGAGATGTAATTGCACTGGATGGAATGGGAAGAAGGGGTATAGGAGGAAGTGCAATCACACTGGATATAAGGAAAGAATTTGTGCACGTGGACAAGTAATCACACTGGAAGGAAGGGTAAGAAACAGTACAGAAGGAGGTGAAATCACACTGGATGAAAAGGTAAGAAGATCTGTAGATTGAGATGTAATCACACTGGTTGGAGAGGGAATAAATGCTATAGGAGAACGTGTATTCTCACTGGTTGAAAATGCGCCCAGTACGCATGCGTACGTTATCTCCGTACGCATGCGTACATTGTAGTGCACGCTGAGAGCGCGCACCTAGTACGAATCGTACGTACGTGATGTGCGCATGCGTACGATCTCATCGTACGCATGCGTGCGTCGTACCTGTTTTGCGCGCTATGCTCGCGCATGCGCCCGGAGTTCGCGCGCTACGCACGCGCATGCATGCGAAGTTCGCGCGCTTATTGTGCGCATGCGCGAGATTTACGTCGCCGTCGTTCGCGCATGCGCGTTTGTTGTTTACGCGCGATACGTACGTGTGTAATAGTTATGCGCATGCGCACGTATACGTTCGCGCATGCGTATTTGCTCCGTGCGCGCTGCGTGCTTGCTCCGTGCGCGCACCTCGGGTTTCGTGATTAATAGAACAACACTTTTAATTGGTTTTCATTTGTTTCAGTTTCTGATTGTTTCAATACCACACCCAATCCCCTCAAGGCAAGTCATGTGATCAAGAATCATCACTTTTGATTGGTTTGAAGTACTTTCAGTTCCAGATTCTTCTAACACCACTCCCACTTTCCTCATTATTAGTTCTGATTCCCTTGGAGAAGGTGCTAATCTGTTGTTGAGAGACAATGGCTGAGCAGCAACCATCTGCAGAGAGTGAACAGGACACTCTTGAGAGACAGAGGAACAGGAAGCAGAAAGACTCCTTTATGTGGCAGTTTTTTACTTTCCCTGAGGGACAAAAAAAGATAAATGCACCTAAAATTACTTGTGTATTGTGTCAAAAAGTGTTTTCACGTGGGAATGCTAATAGGAAGTATTCTTTTAGCATACACACAATGATGAGGCATGTTGAGGCAATGCATCTTGTGACTTTTCGTCGAGCTTCTGGAACAAACCCTCCACCTGCTCAGCCGACGACATCTGCAGCAGCTCAGCCGAGCACATCTTCGGCAGCTCAGGCTAGCACTTCATCTGCGATGGTGCCTTTACCTTTTTCTACACCTCTTGTTGGTCCACCTTGTTTGGCGAGGTTGTCCATGCGGTGCACTGATTGTGGTGATCTTATTGCTGTGGGGGAGACCAGTCTTGTTCTCCTTCAGAGAAAATTTGATGAACATCAGTGCACTGGACCATAGATGTTTTTTCTTTTTTTCGTGTTTCTCTTCCTGTGTCCCTACATTAACTCAAGGGCTCTTTTAAGAGCCACCTAAAAACTAAACTTAAAAAATTTTTGGGGGGGAATTTTTTTTTTTTTTTTTTTTCGGGTGCGCGCACGCAGCGCGCACCCCAGGATGTTTTTAAAAAAAAAATGTTGTTTTTTTATTTTTATTTTAATGAACCTTTAGGGACTCCCTGACAAAGAGAGGTGAAGAAATGGAAGCATGAACAGGAAGGATTAAGAAATACAAATATTTTTAACTTACCTGACTATTAAATTAACTTTATTTGAAAAAAACATTTTTAACTAATTTGCAAGGAAACAGAATTTCATTTTTTAATTTTTCTTTCTATAGCAGTACATTTTTTTTACATATTTTACAAAGCAATTTTTTGCTGTTTTCAGAATTTTTAAATTTTCACTTAAAATTGTATTCATCAATAAAAATGTTGTAGATATTCCATCTTTAAACCTTGTTGCAAAAGCACATATGCCAAAATAATATCTCTCAAAGAAGTCCAAAATTGTTTTAATTACTTTTCCTTTAGGCCAAATAGTAATTTCAAAATCCTTTTTAAGTGATATGTCCAATTATAATGCATTAAAATTACAAAAAATGTTTTCTTCAGATGCAGTTTTTAGTTTTTAAAATTTTGGTTTCAGAAAAATTAAGTAAGAATTGGGTAAATCATAAGGCAAAAGTTGCTTGAAAATCAATTGGGAATCATTACACAGTGTCCAGCCTTTTTCACATTTAAGATAAACTGTGTAATGACCAGAAGTTACAGTAGGTCCTTCATGAAAAATTATTGCAACTGTATCAAAAGTTTTTCCAGAAATTGATAATTGCTGTCCTATAAACTTCTTTATTAAAGGATCCAATTTTGAACCATCAGCTCTACAACGTTGCATCATTAAAATTACATACTGACCGTATTTTTGTAAAATGTCAGATTTACATTCACAACACTCTATGTTGTGATTGGCATCTTTAACTAATTTACTAAAAGTCACTGATTTACTTTGTGGCAATGATAAATATATGAACCGTTCAGAATTAACATTACTACTGCATGTGTTCATACAGTTTTCACAGCAATGTTCCCAAATAAGTTTTCTAATTCTACTCCTTCCTCTTCAAGTACCCTCAGCATATATATTAAGAATTCCTGTGCATCTTGCTGGACATTATCTTTAAACTGTGTAGATCCAGAACATACATCTAAAAGATTTCTAACATCAGAAGCACTTTCTATTTCAGTTTTATCATTACTTAGCTTCTCATAAAGGAGACTCAGCAGAGAACAGAATCTTTTTCCATGATTTACTATTATCTGTTCTTGCAACTTTTCAAGATAAAATACAACATTCAGCACTACATTTGCGTAGCAGTTGACACCAGAGCTATTTTCAAAATGACAACCAACAACCTCTTCAACACTGTCCTTTTTCTTTTTCCTTGCTATCACGTCACTGTCCTTTTGTTTTCTTTTCTGTTCATCCACATTACAGATATTTTTAATTCTCCTTTTCCGAGAAACAACATGTTTTTCAATCACAGGATACTGACCTAAATGAGGAGCATAGGTTTTTCTTAATCTATTATACTCCTTTACACAGTTTGCATCAGCACTAACTTTTGAGTCATCAAAGTCTATCATAAATAAACCAGATAATGTTTTTACTCGTGACAAAGCAACATATGCCATACCTTCTTTGAATACAGTAGAACCAATGTTTACAAATGCACTATCTACAGTCAATCCTTGAGACTTGTGAATAGTGAATAGTTACAGCATATGCTAGAGAAAATGGAAACTGCTTTCTACGTACATACAAGTCTTTCACTAGCAAAAAACGAACTGAACAACGACAAAATATTTTTAACCTCTTCAATCTGGTCAAATTTTATTTATTTTTAAAAATTCAATTCCATCTTTTTTCTGGTACTTCTCATAACCCACAACTTTACCCATCGCTCCATTTACTAAACCTTTTTCTACATCCAAATTTCTCCTTAAAATCACTCGACAATTCATGCAAACATATAGATTTTTTTCTAATCCAGCTGTTTTTGAAATGTTCTTCTCTAGTGAATCCAATTTATTTTTCAGTTTGCCTGTTAATGTAATAGTAATTCCTTCATGCTGAATTTTGTCCACTGCTTCCATTTTCTTAATCTCTTCTTTTTCCAATTTCAAAAGTTCGTCAATAAATATCGAGCACTCACGTAGTGTAGGCATTAAGCAGATTATAGTATTTTTTTTAGCAATGTTCTTGAAAATTTTCTCTGCAACTATTGTTTCCTTTGGAAATAAATTATGTAGCATCCGACTCTGTAATGCTTTTTTGCCAACTTCTGTGAGTAGTCCAATTCTAATATCTTTCAGAATACTTGCATAATCTTCATCGTTTGCTTGCCTCATATTGGTAGTGAGTTCTTTGTACTCAAAGAACGACCAAATATTCGCATTACCAATGCTTCCTAATGACTTCTTCGTGTCTTCATGTGTCACAGTATTAAACACGGGTTGTCCTTTAACTGGATTGAGCTGTAAAAGATCCCCAAAAACTATGACGTGTTTTCCTCCAAATAACACGTCATAGTCTCTCTTTAGAATTTGTTGCATTCTTAAATGCACAAAGCCAAGCATTAAGTTTGATACCATGCTCACCTCATCAATAATGAGAACTTGCACCTACTTCAACACTCTTGAAACTTCGAAGCATGCTTCTCCTGTTAGATTGTGATATTGTATTTTGTTCTCATGCTCCACTGGTAACATTAGCAAGCGATGTAAGGTAATTCCTTTTATGTTATAGGCTGCTAACCCAGTTGGAGCAGTAACAACACAAGACAAAGTTGAAGCTGTTTTTTGCTGCAGGTAGCTTCTGATGACTTTTATTAAGAAACTTTTTCCAGTTCCAGCTTGTCCACTCACATACATCCTGATTGGTTCAAATGATGTGCATGAGCACTCTTTATTTTCATGTAGTAATCCATGATCAATCTTTTTGGTCACTTATTCATAAATTTGTTTTTGTTCTTCATTCAGTTGTTGTTCCAGATTTAGTAAGTCTATTGAATCTTCCTGTGCTTGATTCATAGCCGTTTCTACTTCAGTCATGGCTATTGCAGCTTCATTTTCTATGATAGGTTGTCCAAGGGGATCTTGACTGAGTGTTCCAGAACTTTGGCTGTCTTGAGAACTGTCTCTAGCTACTTCAGCTGCAATTGTACTTTCCTGTTCAATTTCTTCATTTAACATTTGCACGTAATTTGTGAAAGTACTGCATTGAATTGTTTCTTTATACGCATTAAATGAATCTTCATAGCTGTGAAATTCTCCCAGTAGTTCGTCCTCTGAACGCCATGGTTTAAACAGCTGTAAAAGTGCCAAGTAGTAAAATTCCTTTTTCTCAGCTGTATCACAACTCAGCTTCCTGTGATTAATCAAACTTCCTTTTGTTTGCTTCACCAAACATCCTTCCTCACCAATAACTTTATATTTTCCATTATTGATGTCTTCTGTGGCTTTCCGTGAAAAAATGTAGTTCTGCAGCACTTCATAGAGACACATGTTCTCAAGATGACGACTTCTTTTTGGGTAATACGTGTCCAACATGTTTGATTTCAAAATATCTGTACTTTCTGGGTCATACTCGGCCAAATATTCAATTTCTCCAACAGATTTCAGTACCCGATTTCGCATTGCTGCAAGGCCTAAACTTACCCACATTCTTCTTCTGGATTTCGAGTACAGACTTGCAGATGATAACCTATCTGAGCATTTGTAGGATCCAATTTCTCAATGCGATAACATCTTTAAACTGAAACTGTATAGCTTCTTACTGACAGTCTTCTCGTGAGAAATCTCCTCCCACATTTCCTTCAATTATGTTTTCTCAGATTTTGTGATGTATGATGTTACATACCTAGCAACAGCAATAGAATTGTCAGCCACATACTGAATGTCCATGTTAGCATTCCACATGGATAAAATGACTGGGTTGTAGTCATTTATATATTTCGACTCTTCTTTTCTTCTTAGGTTATAGGTATTTTTTGGCGATTTTCTTGTAATAGTATGTCGCACAGCTGACATAAAACTGTTCACCCTTCCTTTTGAAAGGACAGGTCTAGGAAATCCAAATCGACATTTTGTGTAGAATTTATCTTTGCTCTTGTACTTTCGCCAACAGTATTTTCCACACTGATGATTTTGAAAATGTAGAACTTGCTCTTTTAACTTTTTCTCTTGTGTGCTTTTAGGTATAGCACATGTTGCATATTCTTCAATAAAACTTAAAACTGCTTCATCTGCATCTGTTCCAAATTTTGGGGCATCCTTGATCCACAACAGCATATGAATATGAGGAGCACCTCTTGCTTGGTACTCTTTTCTCCAAAAGAAATCCACAACTTCTCCAAGAGGTGGATTTTTTTTATTGCAGATGAAGGACATCATAGCCTCAAATCTATGATTGAAAATCTGCAAACATTAACCGGATCCAATGAGCACAATTCTCCTGCTGTCTTGTATTCGATGTTTTTAATGTTAGAATTTGCCTCTCGAAGAAAATCCAGTAAATCATCCCAAGCGTACTCGGCACAGCTTAGGGTAAGGAACCATGTTGGAGTTCCTAAATTCCGTAACATGCATTTTAATTCTCCATGGCGACGGTACCAATATTCATTTGTCCCACGCTGACAAGCCATCAGATTGATCAATTGTGTTTCCAAATGATCATCTCGGTGCTGCACTTTGTCCATAAAATCCTTAGCAGACACATTATGTAGATGTACTCCACTTTTTAAAATGTGATTTACTGCATAAGATAGTGCAGACAAGTCGCTTTCAAATAAAAGATGGAACAAATAAGGAAAACTTTGACGAAATCTTGGGTCTTCTGCATATAATCTTGTAGTCCGATCCTCAGAAGCTGGAATCTGTTCTGGGCGTTCATCGTATCGTCCACCTTTTCCTGTAGGAAACAGCTGGGGAAAACATCGGGCTTCCAAGCTCTTCTCCCATACACTCACGGGAGTTCCTTTTGCTTTCTTCATCTGAAACAGATCAATAGTGTCTCCCATAACTTCTTTTGAATGAAGAGGATGTATGCTAAAATGTTCATAAATTTCTTCTTCTTTTGACTTGTCCACTTTTTCAATTTGCCCAGTTGGTGTTTCTGTGTCTTCTTGTAAATCTTCTTCATCTTCATCTATATAAATTGATTCATACCATTTATTATTCCTTTTCAAATATAAATTTGCTCTTTGTACTTTCCGTACATCTACCAGCTCCTGCCAAATCTTCTAATGGTTCAGTTTCCAAAGTATCTGCATCAATAGTTTCCATATTTTTTTTCAAATCCAATGGCAAATACACCACTCTTCCTTTTAAACCTCTCAGTAAATCTGAAGAAGGTAATTTACCAGTTTTGGGCTCCATACGTACTATGGTCTGGAACGGATGAACACATTGAATGAGTATAGACTCATATGTATTTAAATCAGAAAGTTCGGCAGGAATAGCATCCAATTCTAAATTATTATGTACAGCTCTAGTTGGCATTCGATTTTCTTCTAACTTATTATAACAGTATTTACAAATACGCTGATCTTCACCCAATTCAAAACAATTTTCCAGAAATATATATGTTGCAAAATACTTCCACTTATAATTATCTTCATTTTCACTTTTTTTATACAGATCAACATTCCTTGTTTGAATTTTATTATGGCTTCTGCGTCAACAAATACAAGTAATATTTGGTCTTTCATTAGAGATGATAGTAAATTTTGTCATTTCATCTTCAAAATTTTTAGTAATAATGAGTTCTACATTCTGTTCCACATTTTCCTCATTAACTGTGTCCTTTTCTGCACTTTCTTGTTCTGGACCGAAGTAACAAAACTGAATCTCATTGGTAACCTTTACTATATCTGAAACAGATCCACGGAAAAGAGCATTATTTAACTCATTTAACTTTACTGCTGGACTTTTAGCAAAATACAATGTTCTCACAAACTTTCTCATTTCAGTATGATGTACTGCCAGCATCCTAAAATGGTGAAAAACACTTTGACAAACTTTCCTAGAAAGACAAGCCAGAGAATGTCCTTGCAAACCAGTATTCTCTCTCACTCTGCATGGATCTAGTCTTTGAAGCACCTTAATCTTCTGTTTTACACTCTTTTTACTATATTCTCTTAGAAAGTCACGTAATTTATCAATAGATTCCTGACGCACAGTACAAATACTACTACAATTCCAAGTGTACACTGGGGCTTTTTGACGTCTCCCCATAGCCTCAGCAGCCATCACTTCTTCCTCATTTCTTGGAACCATTTTCTCCTTTTCCATCACACAACCATCTCTAACTTCATATGCTCTACCATTGGTGTCAACTGCATGCAACAAACTATTACTTTGAAGATAACTCTCTTCATTAAAAAATGGTTCAGTACTTGAACTGTGCCTCCATTCTCCCAAGAACACTTTACAAAAGTTATTTTTTTTCACTTCTCTTTTCCTTTTGCTTTGTGACTTCATTGCATTGACTAATTTTTCTAATCTACGCATCCTATTCAAAATTAAAATAAAAAGTTTTCTTTTTATTTCCAAAGCCTTACTTACAATATTTTCGATAAAAAAAATGTTCTTAATAAATTTTGTTTTTTTCTTATATGTTTTCACATCTTTTAGCAAATTTAACATCACTCTTCTCTGAAACATTTTTCGAGGAATGTTTTTAAAATCTAATTTTCGTGTAAAATCAGTTTTAATTACTTCTGATTGTACAATAGCTTTTGGTTTTTGTTGTTGACTCTGTTGTTGCTTTGTACACAAAACACTGTTTGTTTTACATTTATTTTTTCCATTTTTTGTTTTTTTTAAGATATTTCTGAAGGAATCTTTACTTTGCTTACCAGTAGACTTTTTCGTTTTGCCTTCACAACGCATTTCCTCCTATTTTTTTTCCAGTTTTATCCAGATATAGATGTTGTTGCTTTTCTTTCCTCTTTCTTGTCCTTAAAGGCATTTTTTTTAATTTTTCACTGTTGCTCAGCAATACCTGCAAGAAACTTAAAAAAAAAATACCTTTTTGTAATTATAATTCATTATAATATTTTTTAAGCTTTTCAATAATTTCAAATGTTGTAGCATTTGCCTCTCATTTGTGATTTTCTGATTTCTGCAGAGTGCTAACCATCACATTTTAAGAAAACAAGCTGTCCCTTTCCTGCAAGTGCAAGTTTCACAGAACAACTGCAACACAAATGACATCTCTGGCCACAATTCCTGCGCGCACACAGGCTCATGGTGTGATTCTAGGCAAAAAATAGAATTTGATTGGCAATTTCAAAGCACATTTACTACTGTGGTAGAGCAAGTGATAATTGCTGTTACAGCCTGACACATTTTCCTTAAAGTTTACAGAGGCAGAAAAGAGTACATTTCCTAACAGCTACTCCATACCATGAGCATGTGCAACCTGGGTGAGTGACTACACTAGAGCAATGGAAATGAACCTTGCTGACGTTGAATGTGTTTGCGTTAGACACTGCTATCTGAAACACCACACAGAGCTGAGTACTACGCATGGGAGTGTTGGAGAAGCTGCTGCGTGTGTGCAAAGAGTGTGTTTCTGGAGACTGTGTATTGTCTGGTGCAAGAGAGATGAGCAAAGAGACTTCCAGAACTGCATGAAGACTCATGGGATGTATGTAGCAGGGCATGTGTGGTAAGGGTTAAGTTCAGTTTTGTACATGTGGCAACCACCTGTGCATTTGCAAGTTTGAAAGGAAAATCTACCCTGTTGGTTTCAAATGTTTTAGCATTTGCCTCTCATTTGCGATTTAGTGATTTCTGCTGAGTGCTAACCACCACATTTGAAGAAAACAAGCTGTCCCTTTCCTGCAAGTGTATGTTTTAGACAACAAATGCAACACAAATTAAATCTCTGCCCACAATTCCTATGCATACACAGCCTCATGCTGTGATTCTAAGCAGAAAACAGAATTTGATTGGCAATTTCAAAGCACATTTACTAATGTGGTAGAGCAAGTGATAATTACTGTTACAGCCTGACACATTTTCCTTGTAGATTACAGAGGCAGAAAAGATTACATTTCCTAACAGCTACTCCATACCATGAGCATGTGCAACCTGGGTGAGTGACTACACTAGAGCAAAGGAAATGAGCCTTGGTGACGTTGAATGTGTTTGCGTTAGACACTGCTATCTGAAACACCACACAGAGCTGAGTACTACGCATGGGAGTGTTGGAGAAGCTACTGTGTGTGTGCAAAGAGTGTGTTTCTGGACACTGTGTATTGTCTGGTGCAAGAGAGATGAACAAAGATACTTCCAGAACTGCATGAAGACTGCAGGGATGTATGTAACAGTACATGTGTGCTAAGGGTTAATTTGAGTTTTGATCATGTGGCAACTACCAGTGCATTTGCTATTTTGAATGGAAAATCTACCCTTTTGGTTTCAAATGTTTTAGCATTTGCCTCTCATTTGTGATTTAGTGATTTCTGCTGAGTGCTAACCACCGCATTTGAAGAAAACAAGCTGTCCCTTTCCTGCAAGTGCATGTTTTAGAGAACAACTGCAACACAAATTAAATCTCTGCCCACAATTCCTATGTGTACACAGCCTCATGCTGTGATTCTGAGCAGAAAACAGAATTTGATTGGCAATTTCAAAGCACATTTACTAATGTGGTAGAGCAAGTGATAATTACTGTTACAGCCTGACACATTTTCCTTGTAGATTACAGAGGCAGAAAAGAGCACATTTCCTAACAGCTACTCCATACCAAGAACATGTGCAACCTGGGTGAGTGACTACACTAGAGCAAAAGAAATTAGCCTTGGTGACGTTCAATGTGTTTGCGTTACACAGTGCTATCTGAAACACCACACAGAGCTGAGTACTACACATAGGAGTGTTGGAGAAGCTACTGCGTGTGTGTAATGAGTGTGTTTCTGGACACTGTGTATTGTCTGGTGCAAGAGAGATGAGCAAAGATACTTCCAGAACTGCATGAAGACTGCAGGGATGTATGTAACAGTACATGTGTGCTAAGGGTTAATTTGAGTTTTGATCATGTGGCAACTACCTGTGCATTTGCTATTTTGAATGGAAAATCTACCCTGTTGGTATCAAATGTTTTAGCATTTGCCTCTCATTTGTGATTTAGTGATTTCTGCTGAGTGCTAACCACCACATTTGAAGAAAACAAGCTTTCCCTTTCCTGCAAGTGCATGTTTTACAAAACAACTGCAACACAAATTAAATCTCTGCCCACAATTCCTATGCGCACACAGCCTCATGGTGTGATTCTAAGCAGAAAACAGAATTTGATTGGCAATTTCAATGCACATTTTCTAATGTGGTAGAGCAAGTGATAATTACTGTTACAGCCTGACACATTTTCCTTGTAGATTACAGAGGCAACAAAGAGCACATTTCCTAACAGCTACTTCATACCATGAGCATGTGCAACCTGGGTGAGTGACTACACTAGAGCAAAGGAAATGAGCCTTGGTGACGTTCAATGTGTTTGCGTTACACACTACTATCTGAAATACCGCACAGAGCTGAGAACTACGCATGGGAGTGTTGGAGAAGCTCCTGCGTGTGTGTCAAGAGTGTGTTTCTGGAGACTGTGTATTGTCTGGTGCAAGAAAGATGAGCAAGGAGACTTCCACAACTGCATGAAGACTGCAGGGATGTATGTAACAGTGCATGTGTGGTAAGGGTTAATTTGAGTTTAGAAAACAGGCTGCCCCTTTCCTGGGACTGCAATTCTTACAGAACAACAACTTCACAAATTAAATCTCAGACAACAATTCCTGTATGCACACAGACTCATGTTGTGATTTTAGACACAAAACACAGGCTGCCCCTTTCCTGGGACTGCAATTCTTTCAGAACAACAACTTCACAAATTAAATCTCAGACAACAATTCCTGTATACACACAGACTCATGCTGTGATTTTGGGCACAAAACACAGGCTGCCCCTTTCCTGGGACTGCACTTCTTACAGAACAACAACTTCACAAATTAAATCACAGACAACAATTCCTGTATGCACACAGCTGTGATTTTAGGCACAAAACAGTGTTCCTGGAGAGTACCAGCACACCTTAAATTATGGGAAAGACATACTCCAAAATATCTTACATGTTCAAAACAGATACATATCTTCCACAACATAAAATGTAATTCATAACTTTTAAAGTAGAATGAAAATCTACCATGCTAATTTCAAATGTGTTGGCATTTGCCTCTCATTTATTTCAAAGTGATTTCTGCTAAATGCTAACCATCACAGTTAAAAAGAAGCTGTCCTTTTCTTTCAACTGCAAGTCTTACTTTTCAACAGCAATACAAATTAAATCTCTCACATCAATTCCTCTCTGCACACAGACTCATGGTTTGATGGTAGGCACAAAACAGTATTCCTCATTGATACCAGTACACCTTAACTTATGGTGAAGACATACTCCCTAATATTTTACATATTCAAGACAGTTAAATATCTCCCAAAACACAACATGTAAAACTCATCTTTAAAACAAGCTTCAAATTTCTATTTTTTATATCAAAAATCACCACATACATCCCCTCTCAAACTCAAAACTCACCTTTAAAATTAGTTAGTTGAGAAAGAAATGTGGCAGTCACACAGCAGTTTATCAGACCAGAATCTCTGTGCTGAACACCTCTCTCCTCTCACCAGAACCAGTAAATGGCACAGTTTCCCTCTCTTTTTTCACACATATACATGTTAACTCCAAATCACATTCCTCCCCACATTTTTTCAAATGGAATCACACATTTTTATTGGTTGACATTCTCAACCCTTTTCCAACTGAACCCTTCCCCCAACATGACTTCTACCTGCTGGCATAGCAACAGGCCATGGAACACTGGTGTGTGCAGAGAGGTCAGAAGTTCAGCACACAATGTTTCGAATCCAAAGAGCAAAAGTGCTTGACCTGTCAAACCTCACAGCAAATCCAAAGTAATGTTCAGTGGAAACACATTTTTCTGAACCAATACAAAACATGCTTCTAAAAATGTATACAGACAGCCTAGTTTTAACTGTAAAATAGTTTGAATAAGCCAATCAGTTCTTTTTGTTAAAAAAAATATGTATGCCTCCATTTTTCAACTGTCTTTCATTTCATATTGCCATTCTGCTGAAAGACACCTCCTGAGTGCATCCAGATCTCCTTGGACGATGTTCACAGTGTGGATTGTAGGTCACAGATATGTCTTCTGGAGTGAAAAGTATGCAGAAAAAAGAGGTATGGTGAGAGACCTTGCTTTGCCAAATGTAGACATTAAATGTATTGGTCAGAGAGGGTTAAAGTGGCATCAATTAATGCCATTGGTGAAATCTTTTCTTCATCTCCAACAGCCTAACCTTATTATTGTGCACTGTGGTGGAAATGACCTAGGCACTTTAACTGGGGTAGGTCTGGAAATGCTTGTTAAGGACACCTTTGTTCAATTGATGGCGCTTTTTCCACAAACTGCCTTTGTATATTCTAATATATGCCAAAGGCAAAAGTGGAACTGGTCCAACCAATTTTGTCCACAGATTGACAAAGCAAGGAAGCACGTCAACAAATCTATTTCTGCTTTCCTCAGAGACTATGGCATGGGTTCTATATACCACAACAACTTGCGTTACAACATGCAAGGCATTTATAGAGGAGATGGTGTACATTTCACAGATGAAGGCAACAGAGTCTTCCTCTTGAACTTAAGACTCTGCATCGGTACTTACTTGTAGGTACCAAAAAACACTCTATGAACACAAGGGCTCTTTTTAGAGCCACCTAATATCTAAACACTTAAATGCGTTTTTTATTTCTTTTTTTGTTAAAGTTTTTTTCCAGGTGTGCGCTGAGTGCGTGCTGAGTGTGCGCACTCGGCGATATTTCTTTAAAAATATAAATCTTTTTTTTTGCCCTACAAGGTCCTACTGTGACCCTCTGTCAATGGCTAGTGGGTCAATAACTCCCCACTCTGCCCCCTTTACACGTTCTCCCCCTTTGTTTTTCACCTCCACAAAATGCTAGAGACAAAATGGCGTCCGCCGCTTCCTGATTTCGACCGATTCGAATGTTTACTTACATCTAACAACCTGCGCGCGTATAGATATATATATTGATTTAAATGCTATTTTCTCTGGAAATACTGAACAGATTTACACCAAACCTGTAAAAGGCACTTCATGGACCTTATGGCTACCTCTCTGCCAAATTTCACATAATTCTGTTCAGCCGTTCGGGCTGTAGCTGCGACTAAAGTCCCTATGGAAAAATCCATGGGGAAAATGTATTTTGGGACCCCCCCTTTTTCTCAGCCCCCGCTTGACGAATCACCCCAAGACTTTCAGGGTTGGAGCTGAACGGAGCGCCCCATTAGTTTTGAAAATTTCGTGAAGATTCGTCAATCGGCGCCAAAGTTATTCAAAATAGAATTTTGAGATTTCCTATGGAAACTCGGTCCTAACTATAACTATCTACTGGCGACCGCCAGTAGATAATATATATATATATATATATATTCACTGAAAAAACCATAGGTTTCACACACGTTATAGTTAGGAATTAGCATTTAAAAAACCTTGCAAATGAACTAGCTATAACGGGGGAATTCCTAGGGTTTTGTACGAGTGAAACGGCCAGCTAACTGTGAATTTCCAAGGTTTTTTAAATGCTAATTTCTAACATATCACGTGTGTGAAACCTATGGTTTTTTCAGGGAATTTGCAAGGTTTTTTAAATGCTAAATCCTAACTATAACGTGTGTGAAACCTATGGTTTTTTCAGTGACTTTGCAAGGTTTTTTAAATGCTAATTTATGAATGTATTATTATATTTTTAAAATATTTATTTTACAATAAGCTACCTATGTATATAGTTATAGATTGGCTGTATCCTGTAATATGGAATGGCTCAGTTTTTTTTTTTTTATTCGGATAAAGTTGAACAGCATAGTTAATATCTTCTATAAACTTATAAACACTATATTTATTTATTTTTATTGTTTTTAAGGGTTTTTGAACGTGCGCGCACGGTGCGCGCACGGTGCATGCACCGTCAGTGCGCGCACGGTGCGCGCACGGTTTACACATGCGTACATGCTCCGTACGCACGTGCAACATACGCACATGCGCACGTGCTCTGTACGTGCATGCGCGTGTTCTCAGTGCGCGCGTGCTTCATGCGCGCATGCGTGCATGCTCAGTGCGCGCATGCGCGCACGGCAAGTCATGTGATCACGTAACAATAAACTTATAAACACTATATTTATTTATTTTTATTGTTTTTAAGGGTTTTTGAACGTGTGCGCACGGTGCGCGCACGGTGCATGCACCGTCAGTGCGCGCACGGTGCGTGCACGGTGTACACATGCGTACATGCTCCGTACGCACGTGCAACATACGCACATGCGCACGTGCTCTGTACGCGCATGCGCGTGTTCTCCGTGCGCGCGTGCTCCATGCGCGCATGCGTGCATGCTCAGTGCGCGCATGCGCGCACGGCAAGTCATGTGATCACGTAACAACACTTTTTATTGGTTCATAGTAGTTTCACTTCCAGAATCTTCCAACACCACACCCATTCCCTCACTTTCTCTTCTGATTGCCTGGGACAAGGAGCTGAACTGTTTTTGTGATACAATGGCAGAGCAGCACTCATCTTCTGGGAGTGAGGAGGAGACCTCTGTTCCACCAAGACAGAGGAAACAGAAGGACTCTTTTACATGGAGGTATTTTACATTTCCAGAGGGCCAGAAAAAGGTGAATGCTGCTAAGGTCACCTGCACTCTTTGTGATGTTGTTTTATCTAGGGGAAACCCTATGAAAAAATACTCTTTCAGTATTTTTTCCATGATAAGGCACTTCAAAACAGTGCAACATGTCCATTATGCACAGGAGTGTACTCGAGCTGCTAGAGACAACCCTCCAGCAGCTCAGCCGAGCACATCTTCTGCGCCGGCACAAGCAGCACAGCCAAGCACATCTTCTGCGCCGGCACCTTCACCTTCTTCTGGACCTCTGGATCTGCACCCTCTTTTGCACACAGTGCATATACGGTGCAATTTCTGTCGTGCTCTACTCTGTTTAGGTGAAACCAGTATAAGCCTAATAAAGGAGAGGATACGGCAGCACAATTGCACCCCTCCATAATTGTGTTCTTTGTGTCCCTCTGTTCCTCTATTAACACAACGGTTCTTTTCAGAGCCACCTAACATCTAAACACTCAAACTTGATTTTTAATTCTACTTTTTTGTACAATGTGTGTGGAGTGCGCACGGTGCGTTTTTTTAAATAAAAATAAAACGTTTTTTCCACCCTCCGGGATCCTTCTGGGACCCCCTGACAAAGGCTAGGGGGTCAGGAACTCTCTACCCTGCCCCCTTTTCACGTTCTCCAACTTTCTTTTAAATGGAACCACACATTTCTATTGGTTGCAAATTTCAACCCTTTCCAAATGATTCCTACCCCCAACATGACTTCTGCCTGCTAGCATAGCAACAGATCATGGAACACTGGTGTCAGCAGAGAGGTCAGAACTTCAGCACACAATGGGGCAGATTTACAAGCCCCTTGCGCAAAAGTGGTGCAAGGGGCTTGTAAATCTACCCCAATGTTTCTAATCCAAATTTGTGCCGGTGCTTTCCGGTACTAAGCACCGGCACTTTTTTCTCAGGTCTGGGTCCTCATGTGATGTTGGATTATTAAATTATTTCGGATCTCCCTGGTGAGCAGCTGATAATCGCATGTGACTGTCACTGTGTACTCAAATATTTGAAATTGGACACCGTTTCAATGTCCCAGTTCTTTATTTTAGTAGAACACGGAACTTGAAAAGCACAGCCCAGACTGTGAAATGCTGCAAACAATGTATAGTCTGTTTTTAAAACACGCCTGCTGGCCCCGACCAAGTGATTGCCCAGGTCTGCTGAGATGAGAATGGTTTTCTGGAACTTTCTTTCCTCTCACATGTGGCTCACGATAGGTGTTGGGTCCACGCCACGCAAGGGAGGGCGTTGAGAGTACGCAGGAAGCAGCTGGTGCGTAGTAGCTGGTGGAGCGGTTGTCCTGCGCAGTGCGAGCTCCGGAAAGATGAGTGTGGCCACTTCCTATCCGGCCGCATGGTGGGGGCACTAACGCCAATGATCCCTAAGGGGGCCACCTGGCAATAAGGCTGGGACAGCAACACTAATGACGTTGCTGTGAAGGCAGCTTGCAGAACCGTGCCCAGACCTGGCTCTGCCATTGCTGCACCGAGGAGACGTGCCCCATCACAGAGCACCAGCGCTGTGTGCGGAACGCATGAATCAGGTGGATAATCACCTCTTGGGTGCAGGCGAGTCTGTCCCCACTTTGTTTTCACCCATTGCCCTACCCACCCTCCATTCTGCGCAACTGCAACTTTATATGCCATAGAAGACACAATCAGCAGCACGTCACACAGCAGGCTGGCCACGGAGTAATTCAAACTAAAGAGCAGTTAGTAATGATTGTGTAACTTGCTAGAAGTTAGTAGTATGATTAGTTATTGTCAAGCAAGTAATGGAAGGTCAAATGTATACATTACTACGAAATGTGCAGCTTGAGCAGGTGTGTAGGTGTGAGGTTCCTGAGGTGCTTGTATGAAGAGCCATGTCTTCAGCTTCTTGCGAGCCTCAAGGACTGAGGAGGTGGCTCTGATGTGTTAAAGATTGTGGAAGTGGGTGGAGACAATTAAGGAAGTGGATGGGGTAGTAGAAGTGGGCGGATGCTTCCCCTGCGATGGCGCACAAACTGCAGCCATGCGCCAGCGCAGGCTCCCTTGCACCATGGTGCAAGGATGCCTGCGTGGTGGGGAGATTGTTCTTGTGCAGGAAGGGACACCTTCCTGCACAAAACCAATCACAAGAGGCTTTTTCCTCTTTCAGTGCGTGCTGTAGCATGCAGCGTGCACTGAAAGAGGAAAAAATGAGGAGAAATGAAAACATGTCTCCTTGTTGTGCCTCGCAATGCCACCTCTAGGGTGGCGTAGCATTCACACGCATCTTCAGAGTTACGATTTCTCGTAAATCTGGAGATGTGTCTAGTTCTATGAGTGTTGCGTGGGAACACTCACAACAACACCCATAGAATGCCCCTTCAACGCACAGTGCTGCGTGTGAAGTGGCTGTATTTACGAGGAGAGGAAAAGTCACGCAGGGTGGCTTTTCCTCTCCTTGTAAATATAGAGGAGCCCCATGCGTCACCAGTACGTCATGAAAAGTGACGTAGTGGTGGCGCAGGGGGCTTGTAAATCAGCCCAAGAGATGTTAAGGAAGTTAAGGGTAAAACAGACAAAGGGAGAGAGACAGAAACAGAGACATAGACCAAGGAACTGAGAAGGAGTAAGGCAGTTAGAATGACTGAGACATATGGAGACAGGGAGAGAAAAATGGTTGAAAAAATAGTGATGAGGCAGTAAACCTAGGGGAGTAGTAGAGAAGGAGTGAGGGAGTTACGAAAGAGCAGTAAAGGAAAAAGAGAGAGGGAAGAGGAATGAGAAAAGCAGAGTGAGGAGAAGTGAAGAAAAGGGAGCATGAAAGTGAAGGGGTGAGAAATACTGATATTTTAAACTTACCTGACCAACAAAATAACTTAATTAGAAATAAATGTTTTTTTTTAATTGCAAGAAAAATGGATTCAATTTCCTAAATTTTCTTTCAAGATCTGAAAAAAAAGAAAAAAAGTATTAATATTCAACAATACATTTTATTAAACAGTACATGTATTTTCATATTTAACAAAGTAATTTTTTGCCCTTTTTTTGCTGTTTTCAGAATGTATTGAATTTCACTGAAAATAGTGATATCAATTGTATTCATCATTTAACAGCGGGCAAAAAAATAAACAATCTGAAAGATTGTTTAAAAAATCCCTGAATGTATCCTCAGTAAAACATACCTTGATAGAAATGTCACATATATATTAAAAATATCTTCTAAGAACAATAACATTTTGCAATAAATAACGTCTGTAAACCTTGTTGCTTAAGCACATACACCAAAATAATATCTGTCAAAGAAGTCCACAATAGAAATATTTACCTTTCCATGAGGCCAAATGGTAATTTTTAAATCCTTTTTAAGTGAGATATCCAATGTTAATCCTATAAAATTGAAATAATGGTGTCTTCAGATGCTGCAATTTGTATCTAAAGTTTTGGTTTTAGAATTTTAAGTAACAATTTGGTAATTCTGCAGGCAAACGTTGCTTGAAAATCAATTGAGAATCATTACACAGTGTCCAGCCTTTTTCACATTTTAGATAAACTGTGTAATGACCAGAAGTTATACAAGGTCCATCATGGAATATTATTGCAACTGCAACAAAAGTTTTTCCTGATATTAATACTTGATTTCCTACAAACTTCTTTATTAAAGTGTCAAATTTTGTTCCATCAGCTCTACAACGTTGCATCATTAAAATTATATACTGTCCATATTTCTTTAAAAATAACGTTGATAACATTTCTGATTTGCATTGAGAACATTCCATGTTGTGATATGCATCTTTAACTAATTTACTAAAAGTCACTGATTTACTCTCTGGTAATGTTAAATGTATGAACCTTTCAGAATGAACATTAGTGCTGCATGTGTTCAAAAACTTTTCACAACAATGTTCCCATTTCTAAGAGAGACCAAATATATTTTCTATTTCTACCCCTTCATCTTCCAGTACCATAAGCATAAACATCAAGAATCCCTGTGCATCTTGCTGGACATTTTGTGTAAACTGTGTACATTCAGAACATACATCTAAAAGATTTCTAACATCAGAAGCACTTTCTATTTTAGTTTTATCATTACTCAGCTTCTCATAAAGGTAACTCAGCAGAGAACAGAATATTTTTTCATGATTTAGTATTATCTGCTCTTGCAAACTTTCAAGATAAAATACAACATTCAGCACTACATTAGCGTAGCAGTTGACACCAGAGCTATTTTCAAAATGACAAACAACAACCTCTTCAACATCCTTTTTCTTTTTGCTTGCAATCACATCACTCTCTTTTTGTTTTCTCTTCTGAACATCCTCATTACAGATATTCTCAATTCTCCTTTTCCAATAAACAACACATTTTTCAAACACAGGATACTGACCTAAATGAGGAGCATGGCTATCTTCTTAATCTATTATACTCCTTTACACAGTTTGCATCAGCACTAACTTTTGAGTCATCAACGTCTATCATGAATAAACCAGATATTTTTTTCACTCGTGACAAAGCAACATATACCATACCTTCTTTAAACACACTAGATCCAATGTTTACAAAAGCACTATCTACAGTTAATCCTTGAGATTTGTGAATAGTTACAGCATATGCTAGAGAAAACGGAAACTGCTTCCTACGTACATATAAGTCTGATCAAATTTTATTTTTAAAAATTCAATTCCATCTTTTTTCTGGTAATTAACAAAACCCACAACTTTACCCATAGCTCCATTCACTAAACCTTTTTCTACATCCAAATTACGTCTTAAAACTGTTTTATAATCTCTTCATTTTCCAATTTCAAAAGTTCTTGATTTAATATAGAGCATTCATGTAGTGTTGGCATTAAGCAGATTACAGTATTTTTTTCAGCAAAACAAATTACATAGCAATCGACTCTGTAAAGCTTTTCTGCCATGTTCTGTGAGTAGTCCAATTCTGATATCTTTGAGAATACTTGCATAATCCTCATCATTTGCCTGCCTCATATTGGTAATGAGTTCTTTATACTCAAAGTATGTCCAAATACTCACATTACCTACACTTCCTAACAACTTTTTTGTGTCTTCATGTGTAAGAGTATGAAATACTGGTTGTCCTTTAACTGGAGTGAGCTGCAAAAGATCCCCAAAAACTATAACATGTTTTCCTCCAAATAACACGTCATAGTCTCTCTTTAGAATCTGCTGCATTCTTAAATGCACAAAGGCAAGCATTAAGTTTGATACCATGCTTACCTCATCAATAATGAGTACATTCATTTTCTTCAATACTCTTGAAACTTCAAAACATGCTTCTCTTGTTAGCTGGTGGTATTGTATTTTGTTCTCATGCTCTACTGGTAACATTAGCAAACAATGTAAGGTAACTCCTTTTATGTTATACGCTGCTAACCCAGTTGGAGCAGTAACAACACAAGACAAAGTTGAATCCGTTTTGTTCTGTAGGTAGCTTCTAATTACTTTAATTAAGAAACTTTTTCCAGTTCCAGCTTGTCCACTCACATACATTCTGATTGATTCAAATGATGTGCATGAGCACTCTTTATTTTCATGTAGTAATCCGTGATCAATTTGTTTTCTGACTTCCTCATATATTTGTTGTTGTTCATCATTCAGTTGTTGTTCCTAATTTGGTAAGTTTATTAAAGATTCCTGAGCTGGATTCATAGCTGTTTCCACTTCAGTCATGGCTATTGCAGCTTCATTGTCTACGATTGGTTGTCCTAGAGGATCTTGACTGAACGTCCCAGAACTTTGACTGTCTTGAGAACTGTCTCTTGCTACTTCAGCTGCAATTGTTGCTTATTGTTCAATTTCTTCATTTAACATTTGTACATAAGTTGTGAAAGTACTCCATTCCATGTTATCTTTGCATGTATTAAAGGAATCTTCATAGCTCTGAAAATCTCCGAGTAATTCATCCTCTGAACGCCATGGTTTAAACAACTGTAAAAATGCTAAGTAGTAAAATTCCTTTTTGTCAGTAGTGACGCAACTCAGCTTCCTGTGATTAATCAAACTTCCTTTTGTTTGCTTCACCAAACATCCTTCCTCACCAATGACTTTAAATTTTCCATAGTTGATGTCTTCTGTGGCATTCCATTTAAAAATGTAGTTCTGCAGCACTTCATAGAGACACATGTTCTCAAGATGATGACTTCTCTTTGGGTAATATGTGTCCAACATGTTTGTTCTTAAAATGTCTGTACTTTCTGGTTCGTACTCTGCTAAATATTCAATTTCTTGAATAGATTTCAGTACCCGATTTCGCATTCCTGCAAGGCCTAAACTTACCCAAATTATTCTTCTGGATTTGGAGTACAGACTTGCAGATGATAACCTATCTGAACATTCGTATGACCCAATTTCTCGATGCGATAACATCTTTAAACTGAAACTGTATAGCTTTTTACTGACAGTCTTCTCGTGAGAAATCTCTTCCCACATTTCTTTCAATTCCGTTTTCTCAGATTTAGTGATGTAAGATGTGACATACCGAGCAACAGCAATAGAATTGTCAGCTACATATTGAATATCCATGTTAGCATTTCACATGGATGAAATGACTGGGTTGTAGTCATTTATGTATTTCGACTCTTCTTTTCTTCTTAGGTTGTAGGTATTTTTCGGCGATTTTCTTGTAATGGTATGTCGCACAGCTGACATAAAACTGTTTACTCTTCCTTTTGAAAGAACAGGTCGTGGAAATCCAAATCGACATTTTGTGTAGAATTTATCTTTACTCTTGTACTTTCGTCGACAGTATTTTCCACACCGATGATGAGGGAATCGAGTCAATATATATAGTTAGCACAGTGTATCTAATATCAGTCACTTCAGATACACGCATAAGATGAGGCCTATTCCCTCATGTTTGCTCGATACGATAGAAAGGGCCGAAAGCAAGACTGCAGCAATCTTGGATTATGACTTGTCTTGTTAACCGATCACGTGGTTTCCTCTGCCCACCATCTGCCCAATTTAGCATGCACCAGTTAAGAGACAGGCTGAATTGTATTTACGACCGAAACCCAAGGTCACATGTGCTAAAGGGAGTATCAAGCGAATTCCTCTAGACCTGGGACGAGAAGGGAGTCACCCCGCCGACCTTCTCTGTAAAGATAGTAACCCCTTTTGTGGATAACTGAAACTAGATATGGTATGAGCTCATTAGGAGCGCCTGGGCTAGCTGGTACTTTTCTGCTTGTAAGGCTTTGTATGCTGAACTGTTAATGTATAAAAGTGTGGTTCTGTCAAAGAGCCAGCAGTCTTCCTCGGCGCACCTGATGGGTGAGGATCGATGAGGCTCCTCTATGTAGAGTTCTGATGTGGCCAATAAACGCTTGAACCTTCTACGTTGCCAACTTCTCATTATTTAACTTGGATTGCGGGCCACTGGTAAGTGTGGCCCTTGGGATGAATGTTTAGATTACTTCAATGACTTTGGAAACGTAAAATTTGCTCTTTTAAGTTTTTTTCTTCTGTGATTTTAGGTATAGCACATGTTGCATATTCTTCAATGAAAGATAAAACTGCATCATCAGAATTTGTTCCAAATGTTGGGGCATCCTTGATCCACAACAGCATATGAATATGAGGAGCACCTCTTGCTTGATACTCTTTTCTCCAAAAGAAATCCACAACTTCTCCAAGAGGTGGATTTTTTTTATTGCAGATGAAGGACATCATAGACTCAAATCTATGATTGAAATATCTGCAAACATTAACCGGATCCAATGAGCACAATTCTCCTGCTGTCTTGTATTGGATGTTTTCAATATTTGAATTTGCCTCTGGAAGAAAATCCAGTAAATCATCCCAAGCGTACTCAGCGCAGCTTAGGGTAAGGAACCATGTAGGGGATCCTAAATTCCGTAACATACATTTCAATTCTCCATGGCTTCGGTACCAATATTCATTAGTCCCACGCTGACAAGCCATCCGATTAATGAATTGAGATTCCAAATGATCATCTCGCTGTTGCACTTTGTTGATAAATCCTTTGCAGACACATTATGTAGATGTACTCCAGTTTTTAAAATATTATTTACTGCATAAGATAGTGCAGACAAGTCACTTTCAAATAAAAGATGGAACAAATAAGAAATACTTTGACGAAATCTTGGATCTTCTGCATATAATCTTGTAGCCCGATACTCAGAAGCAGGAATCTGTACTGGGAGTTCATCATATCGTCCACCTTCTCCTGTAGGAAACAGCTGGGGAAAACAACGAGCTTCCAAGCTTTCCTCCCATACACTCACGGGAATTCCTTTTGCTTTTTTCATCTGAAATCGATCAATAGCGTTTCCCATAACTTCTTTAGAATGAAGAGGATCTATGCTGAAATGTTCATAAATTTGTTCTTCTTTTGACTTATCTACTTTTTCAATTTGCCCAGTTGGTATTCCTGTGTCTTGTAGTAAAACTTCTTCATCTTCATCCATATAAATTGATTCATACCATTTAATATTTCTTTTCAAATATAAATTTGCTCTTTGTACTTTTCGTACATCTACCAGCTCCTGCCAAATTTTCTTATTCTTTGTAGGTACACCATTAACCAGAATAACTAATGGTTCAGTTTCCAAACAATCTGCATCAATTGTTTCAATATTTTTTTTCAAATCCAATGGCAAATAGACAACTCTTCCTTTTAAACCTCTTTGTAAAGCTGAAGGAGGTAATATACCTGTTTTGGGCTCCATACGAACTATAGTCTGAAACGGATGGACACATTGAATGAGTATAGATTCATACGTAAATCAGAAACTTCTGCAGGAATTTCAACCAATTCTAAATTAATATGTACAGCTCTAGCTGGCATTTTATTTTCTTCTAACTTGTTATAACAGTATTTACAAATACGCTGATCTTCACCCAAATCAAAACAATTTTCCAGAAATATATATGTAGCAAAATCCATCCACTTATAATTATCTTCTATTTCACTTTTTTTATAGAGATCAACATTCCTTGTTTGAATTTTATAATGGCTTCTCCGGCAACAAATACAAGTAATATTTGGTCTTTCATTAGAGATGATAGTAAATTTTGTCATTTCATCTTCAACAGTGAGTTCTACATTCTCTTCCACATTTTCCTTATTAACTGTGACAATTTCTCCACTTTCTTGTTCCGGACCAAAGTAACAAAACTGAATTTCATCAATAACCTTCTCTACATCTGATACAGATCCACGGAACAGAGCATTATTCAACTCATTTAACTTTAGTGCTGGACTTTTAGCAAAATACAATCTTCTCACAAAGTTTCTCATTTCAGTATGATGTACTGCCAGCATCCTAAAATGGTAAAAAACACTTTGACAAACTTTCCTAGAAAGACAAGCAAGAGAATGTCCTTGCAAACCAGTATTCTTTCTCACTCTGCATGGATCTAGTCTTTGAAGCATCTTAATCTTCTGTTTAACACTTTTTTTTACTATATTCTCTTAGAAAGTCACGTAATTTATCAATAGATTCCTGTCGCACAGTACAAATACTACTACAATTCCAAGTGTACACTGGGGCTTTAGGACGTCTCCCCATAACCTCATCAGCTAACACTTCTTCCTCATTTCTTGGAACCATTTTCTCCTTTTCCACTACACAACCATCTTTAACTTCATAAAAGCTCGACCATTGGTGTCAACTACATGCAGCAAACTATTACTTTGAAGATAACTCTCTTCATTAAAAAATGTTTCAGTACTTGAACTATGCTTCCATTCTCCTAAGAACACTTTACAAAAGTTATTTTTTTCACTACTCTTTTCCTTTTGCTTTGTGACTTCATCTAATGTACGCATCCTGTTCAAAATTAAAATGAATAGATTTCTTTTTAATTCCAAAGCCTTTGCAACAATTGATTCAATATGTTTCTTTTTCTTATAAAATGTGGCTTTCTTCTTATATTTTTTCACATCCTTTAGCAAATTTAACATCACTCTTCTCTGAAACATTTTTCTACGAATGTTTTTAAAATCTATTTTTCGTTTTAAGTCATTCTTTCTTACTTCTTACTTCTGATTCTACTTTAGCATTTAGTATTTTCTGTCGACTGTGTTGTTGTTTTGTACTTGAAACACTATTTGCAGTGGATATATTTTTATCATTTTTTCTTTATTTGAGGATATTTTTAAAAAAATCCTTAGTCTGCTTACCAGAAGACTTTTTCTTTTTTCCAACATGAGGTTCTTCAACTAATTTTTTTTGTCAAGTTGTCTTCAAATATAGATGTTGTTGCTGCTCTTTTCTCTTTCTTGACTTTATAGGCATCTTTAATTTATTTCAGTGTTGTTCAGCGATACCTGAAAGAAACTAAAAAAAAAATACCTTTATCTAATTTAAATATATATATTTTTTTTAAATTGAGCTTTTCAAATCCTATCATATGAGCTGTCCCTTTCCTGCAAGTGCTAGTCTTACAGATTAACAGCAATACAAATTAAATCTGTGAGAACAATTCCTGTGTGTGCACAGACTCATGGTGTGATTCTAGGCAGAAAACGATATTTGATTGGCAATTTAAAAACACATTTACTACTGTGGTACAGTAAGTCATAATTACTGTAACAGCCTGACACATTTTCATTATAGTTTGGAGAGGCAGAAAAGAGCACATGTCCTAACAGCTACTTGAGACCATCAGCATATGGAACCTGGGTGAGTGATTACAGTACAGCAAAAGAAATGAGTCTTGGTGACATTGAATGTGTTAGCGTTACACACTGCTATCTTCAATACCACACAGTGCTGAATAGAAAGCATGGGAGTGCAGGAGAAGCAGCTGCCTGTGTGCTAAGAGTGCATTTCAGGAGACTGTATAGTGTCAGGTGCAAGAGAGTTCTGCATGGACGCTTGCACAACTGCATGAAGACTGCAAAGATGAATGTAAGAGTACATGTGTGGTAAGGATTAATTGGAGTTTTGAACATTTAAAAACTACCTCACCCATTGCAGGCGTGGAAGGAAAATCTACCATGTTGATATCAAATGTGCTAGCATTTGCCTCTTATTTGTGAGATAGTGATTTCTGCTGAATGCTAACCATCACAGTTGAAGAAAACAAGCTGCCCCTTTCCTGCAAATGCAAGTCTTACAGAACAACAGCAACACAAATTAAATATGTGAGAACAATTCCTGTGTGTGCACAGACTCATGGTGTGATTCTAGGCAGAAAACGATATTTGATTGGCAATTTCAAAACACATTTACTACTGTGGTACAGCAAGTGATAATTACTGTAACAGCCTGACACATTTTCCATATAGTTTAGAGAGGCAGAAAAGAGCACATGTCCTAACAGCTACTTAAGACCATCAGCATGTGTTACCTGGGTGAGTGATTAGACTAGAGCAAAGGAAATGAGCCTTGGTGATGTTGAATGTGTTAGCGTTACACACTGCTATCTGAAATACCACACAGTGCTGAATAGTAAGCATGGGAGTGTGGGAGAAGCTGCTGCCTGTGTGCTAAGAGTGTGTTTCTGGAGACTGTGTATTGTCAGGTGCAAGAGAGATCTGCATGGACACTTGCACAACTGCATGAAGACTGCAGAGATGTGTGTAAGAGTACATGTGTTGTAAGGTTTAATTGGAGTTTTGAACATGTAAAAACTACCTCACCAATTGCAGGTGTGGAAGGATAATCTACCATGTTGATTTCAAATGTGTTAGCATTTGCCTCTCATTTTTGAGATAGTGATTTCTGCTGAATGCTAACCATCACAGTTGAAGAAAACAAGCTGCCCCTTTCCTGCAAGTGCAAGTCTTACAGAAAAACAGCAACACAAATTACATCTTTGAGAACAATTCCTGTGTGCACACAGACTCATGGTGTGATCCTAGGCAGAAAACGATATATGATTGTCCTAACAGCTACTTGAGACCATCAGCATGTGTTACCTGGATGAGTAATTAGACTAGAGCAAAGGAAATGAGCCTTGGTGACGTTGAATGTGTTAGCCTTTACACACTGCTATCTCAAATACCACACAGTGCTGAATAGTAAGCATGGGAGTGTAGGAGAAGCTGCTGCCTGTGTGCTAAGAGTGTGTTTCAGGTGCAAGAGAGATCTGCATGGACGCTTGCACAACTGCATAAAGACTGCAGAGATGTATGTAAGAGTACATGTGTGGTAAGGGTTAATTGGAGTTTTGAACATGTAAAAACTACCTCACCCATTGCAGGTGTGGAAGGAAAATCTACCATGTTGATTTCAAATGTGTTAGCATTTGCCTCTCATTTGTGAGATAGTGATTTCTGCTGAATGCTAACCATCACAGTTCACGAAAACAAGCTGCCCCTTTCCTGCAAATGCAAGTCTTACAGAACAACAGCAACACAAATTAAATCTGTGAGAACAATTCCTGTGTGCACACAGACTCATGCTGTGATTCTAAACAGAAAAGGATATTTGATTGGCAATTTCAAAACACATTTACTACTATGATGCAGTAATTGATAATTACTGTAACAGCCTGACACATTTTCCTTATAGTTTTGAGAGGCAGAAAAGAGCACATGTCCTAACAGCTACTTGAGACCATCAGCATGTGTTCACCTGGATGAGTGATTAGACTAGAGCAAAGGAAATGAGCTTTGGAGACGTTGAATGTGTTAGTGTTACACACTGCTATCTGAAATACCACACAGTGCTGAATAGTAAGCATGGGAGTGTAGGAGAAGCTGCTGCCTGTGTGCTAAGAGTGTGTTTCTGGAGAATGTGTATTGTCAGGTGCAAGAGAAATCTGCATGGACACTTGCACAACTGCATAAAGACTGCAGAGATGTATATAAGAGTACATGTGTGGTAAGGGTTAATTGGAGTTTTGAACATGTAAAAACTACCTCACCCATTGCAGGAGTTGAAAGAAAATCTACCATGTTGATTTAAAATGTGTTAGCTTTTGCCTCTCATTTGTGTGACAGTGATTTGTGCTGAATGCTAACCATCGCAGTTCACGAAAACAAGCTGCCCCTTTCCTGCAAATGCAAGTCTTACAGAACAGCAACACAAATTAAATATGTGAGAACAATTCCTGTGAGCACGCAGACTCATGCTCTGATTCTAGGCACAAAACAGTATTCCAGGGTAATACCAGAACACCTTAAATTATGGTGAAGACATACTCCATAATATCTTACAAGTTCAAGGCAGTTAAATATCTTCCAAAACATAAAATGTAAAACACAACTTTAAAAGTGGAAGGAAAATCTACCATGTTGATTTCAAATGTGTTAGCATTTGCCTCTCATTTGTGAGATATTGATTTCTGCTGAATGCTAAACATCACAGTTCAAGAAAACCAGCTGCCCCTTTCCTGTGAGTGCAAGTCTTACAGAACAACAGCAACACAAATTATATCGCTGACAAAAATTCCTGTGTGCAGACAGACTCATGTTGTGATTCTAGGCACAAAACAATATTCCTGGGTGCTACCAGTACTCCTTAACTTATGGTGAAGACATACTCCATAATATCTTACAAGTTCAAGGCAGTTAAATATCTTCCAAAACATAAAATGTAAAACACAACTTTAAAAGAAGAATCACATTTCTATTATTCATATCAAAATGCACGACATACATCCTCTCTCAAATTCATAATCACCTTTAAAAGTAGTTAGTTGAGAAAGAAATCTGGCACTCACTGCAGATTATCAGAGTCACACAGCAGATTATCAGAGCTGTACTCCTCTCACCAGAACCAGTAAATGGCAAAGTTTCCCTCTCTTTTTTCACACATATACATGTTAACTTCAAATCACATTGCTTCCCACATTTATTCAAATGGAAACACACATTTCTATTGGTTGAAAATGTCAACCCTTTCCAAATGATCCCTACCCCCAACATGACTTCTACCTGCTAGCATAGCAACAGGTCATGGAACACCAGTGTGAGCAGAGAGGTCAGAAGTTCAGCACACAATGTTTCGAATCCAAAGAGCAAGAGTGCTTGACTTTTCAAACCTAACAGCAAAACCAAAGTAATGTTCTGTGGGAACACATTTTTCTGAACCAATACAAAACATGCTTTTATAAATGTAAACATGCAGCCTAGTTTTTAGTGTAGAATGGTTTGAAACAGCCAATGAGTTATTTTTATTAAAAAAAGTATGTAAGCCTCCATTTTACAACTATATTTCATTTCATATTGCCATTCTACTGAAAGACACCTTCTGAGTGCATCCAGATCTCCTTGGAAGATGTTCACAGTGTGGATTGTAGGTCATAGCTATGTCTTCTGGAGTGAAAAGTATGCAGAAAAAAGAGGTATTGTGAAAGACCTTGCTTTGCCAAATGTAGACATTAAATGGATTGGTCAGAGAGGGTTGAAGTGGCACCAATTAATGCCTTTAGTAAAATCCTTTCTACATCTCCCACAGCCTAACCTTATAATTGTGCACTGTGGTGGAAATGACCTAGGCACTTTAACTGGGGTAGGTCTGGAAATTCTTATTAAGGACACCTTTGTGGTAGTGTGTTTTTCCACAAACTACCTTTGTATATTCTAATATATGCCAAAGGCAAAAGTGGAATTGGTCCAACCAACATTGTCCGCAGATTGACAAAGCAAGAAAGCACGTCAATAAGTCTGTTTCTGCTTTCCTCAGAGACTATGGTATGGGTTCTATATACCACAACAACTTGCGTTATAACATGCAAGGCATTTATAGAGGAGACGGTGTACATTTCACAGATGAAGGGAACAGAGTCTTCCTCTTGAACTTTAGACTCTGCATCGGTACTTATTTGTAGGTACCAAAAAACACTCAATAAACACAACGGCTTTTTTTAGAGCCACCTAACATCTAAACACTTAAACTTTATTTTTAATTCTATTTTTTTTATACATACTTTCCGCCGTGCGCGCACGGTGCGATTTTTTGAAAAAAAATACAATGTTTTCTTCACCCTTCGGGGTCCATCAGTGACCTCCTGACAAAGGCTAGGGGGTCAGGAACTCTCTACCATGCCCCTTGAACAGTTTAAAATGTTTTTTTTTGTTTTTAAGGCTTTTTTCACCGTGCGCGCACCGTGCACGCACCCCACGATTTTTAAAAATAAAATAAAATGTTTTTTCGCCCTTCGGGGTCCCTCAGGGACCCCCTGACAAAGGCTAGGGGGTCAGGAACTGTTCACCCTGCCCACTTTTCACGTTCTCCACCTTTGTTTTTCATTGCCTCACACTGCGACAGACAAAGTGACGGGCGACACTTCCTGATTTCGACCGATTTGAATTTTTACTGACATCTATCCATCAATCAGAATTACGCTCGCGCACGGCACGGTGCGCGCATCGTGCGCGCACAGTGCGCGCATCATGCGCGCACGGTGCGCGCCTATAGATATTTATGTACTTTTAACTGCCATTTTCTCAGGAAATACTTAACCGCGCCTCCTGAGTGATGAAAGGAGGGGGCGTGGCCTCCTCCCAGATCCCGTTTTTTTAAATAGGGGGGCTGTGTAGACCCCTTCTTTTTCTTATTTTTTGGCCCTGGGGACCCCATCCCCCAGGGACTGCCCCCAATTTTTATTTTTTTTATAAAAAAAAAAATCACAAAAAAATCGGGAAGGGGGATGCGTGGCCCCCCTCCCGAGGCCATAATTTGCCCCAGGGACCCCATCCCCCGGGGCATGGCCTTTTTTTATTTTTGGAGGGTGGCCCCCCTCCTCTGTCCCCTTTTTTGCCCCGGGGACCCCATCCCCCGGGCCGTTTTTTAAAGATGTTTTTTTTTTCTTTTTGGGGAGGAGGACCCCAGGACTGCCACTACTGGCCCATGGGACCCCATCCCCTGGGGCCTGGCCTCCGTTGGGGGCCATGGGGGGTCCCCAATCCCTCCACGGACCCGCCGGCTCCCCACGTCCTGCGGGAGCCGGTATTGCTTTTCCACATGGGGAGCAGCTAACATGCTGCTCCCCTTGTGGAGAAGCAATCGTCTTTGGTATTTGGAAGAGAGAGCAGGTTTCCTGCTCTCTCTTCCAAATACCAAAGCAGTTTGCTATGGCAGGATGGGAGCCCCGAGGCTCCCACCCTGCCATAGCAAACAGCAGTGTCCCGGGGGTGGGCACCCCGGGACACTGCAGGAGCCAGCCCTGGGGGGTGGCGGTCCCCAGGGCCATCTTTGGCTCCAGGAGGGGGGCCGCGCGGCCCCCCTCCCACTAAATTTTAAGCCCCGGTGTGGTGGTCCCCGGGGCTTGTGGGGTCCGTAACGGACCCCCTATTTTAAATAATTAGAGCCCCGGTGAGCTGGCGGTCCCCGGGATGTTTGAGCGGGCTTGAGCCCCCCCACACAGGTTGTTATTTTTTTTAAAAAAACAAGCCCGGGTGGTGGCGGTCCCCGGGGCTGTGGGGGGGCCATGAGCCCCCCGCATACATTCAAATAAAGCCCCAGGGTGGCGGCCCCCGGGGCAGGGTGGGGGGATTGGGACCCCCCCACACTATTCTTTTCAATTATTCCCCCGGGATTTGGCCCCCGGGGGTAAATTAGAATATTCAGCGCGGGAGACCGCGCTGATTTTTTTATTTATTTTCGGCCGAAATTCGCGCTGGGTGCGCGAATCACGACGATTTTTTTTTTTTAATTCTCTTTTTTGGCCCTGGGGATCCTTGTGGGGCCCCCTGAGCAGGCCTAGGGGGTCAGGGTGTTTCTACCCTGCCCCCTTGTCGCGTTTTGCGCCTTTGTTTTTGTGCTTTCTTGTGCGTCGGTTCTACCGAGGCACAAGATGGCTGCCAACACTTCCTGATTCTGAGTGTTGGTAGCCAATTAGCATTCAGCTCGTGCTCGGGAGGGTTCGGGGAGGGTGTGGGGAGGATCCGCGGATCCTCCCCGGCCATAGAAATCACTAACTTTTAACTCTAATTTTCTCAGGAACTACTGAACGGATTTACACCATTTAAGCAAAAGGCACGAGTCTGAACTGAGGACTACCTCTTTGCCAAATTTGGTGTAATTCCGTTCAGCAGTTCGGGCTGTAGCTGCGACATCAGGTCCTATTAGAAATTGCATGGGGAAAACGCGTTTTGGGCCCCCCCTTTCTTCTCAGCCCCCGCTTGACGAATCACCACAAAACTTTCAGGGTAGGAGCGGAGCGGTGCTGGCCAAAAGTTTGGAAAATTTCACAAAGATTTATCAACCGGCGCCAAAGATATTCCCAATAGAATGTTGCGGATTTCCTATGAAAAATAGGTCCTAACTATAACTATCTGCTGGTGACCGCCAGTAGAAAACATATATATATATATATATATATATATATATATATATATATATATATATATATATATATATATTGCTTCAACTCCCTTTTCCACGCAGTCGATTTATCGCTGCAGGTAGGAGCCCAGACCACGATTTGGTGCTTCAAAAGATCTTTATTCGTCCGCTCACAAGTTTTGCACAGCCATTACGCGTTTCGAGCCCGTGGGCCCTTGATCACATGACGCTATATGTATACATATATATATATATCCAAACACCATTCAATCCTTCTTTACAAAAGATTGCGACTAGCCCCAATTGCTTATTTGAGCGTGCATTATTCCATCAACTTATGGCAAACAAATCCCGACGCGTTTCGAAACCCACAGGTTCCTTGGTCACAGGTCTATACGATGTTTACTCTTGTCACATGATATAGTACAAAAAGTGTAAACAATATGAAAAAAGGACTACATTGCTGCCTGGTTTGTGTGACTAGCATTGTCGCAATCTTTGAATGGTGTGATAGAACTGGATATAGCAAACAATTTATTGCATTTTACTTCCATTTTGCAACAATCAAATACAAATTCAATAAATTGTACAATAGAAATTAATACAAATGAAAATACAAGTGTAATATTCAAAATGTAAATCAATTTCTCATATACATAACATACATCGATTTCATGATTAGTCAATCACAGTTCAAGCCTAGTAAATTGCTTGACTGTTTACATATTCATTCTACCCCTGTGGGTATAAGAACAAAAACAATTCACGTCTTCTCCTTAACTACGCCCAAGTGGGCTGATCATCACCAAATGTAATCGTATACCCAGTTATTTTTCTAACATCCCTCCCTCCCCTCCCCTCTTCTCTCTTTCTTTTTCCTTTCTTTTTCCTTTCTCTTTCTTTCTCTATCTCTTTTTTCTTCCCTCTCTGGTTTCTCGTCTAGTTTTCATCCATTAAATTGATACCAGATATCTGGTACATTCAGTACCACGGGTTGGCCATGATATGATGAATTTACAATTGGTATTAGTACAGAATCAGGTGATCCTGGTTTTAATCACTGTTCTCTTTTGTCTCTTTCTTTTTTTTTCAGGAGGAAAGGAAGGGGCCCATTCACCAACACTCACCAGCACAGGCTTCCTACTCTTATTCTCTCTTCACGAGCACTGAGGCACTTTTGTTTATGATGGCAATCTACTTTGGGAACATGGTAACATTATACCTTCTTGGATTTGAGACAAGAGCTGGTCGGTTCAGACTCTTTATGCAACAGGCTATGTATGTGACAGGTAGTATATCCTATACACACCTGTCACACTATACCTTTAACATCACCACGTCCGCACCAGGAAAATTATTCATTAGGCATTGGCCAATTTGTGCATCAGGACATGTTTCCATCACAGGCATTTGAACCACCACCAGTCTCCAACATACCCAATTACCCTCAGGGTCAATCTGATGTTTTAGGCACTGGTCAATACATATCACAGGACACTTACTTCCTGTCCCATCCATACGTTTCAGGCACTGGCCAATATCCATTACGGGACATTTATTCCTTATCTCCTTCGAACGTAGACCTCGCTACTTAGCGTATGTACAGCGGTAGTCCATTCCAAGATAAGGGGATCTTTACGGGTTGCGTACTTTCGCATTGCCCCTTTTGTTGACACTAGGTCAAAACAGTATACAGGCAGATATTGTGTACGCTTGTCAAGCAGAACGTAATATGACAGTATTTACTTTCATGCTAACATCTTCAATGTCAACTTCAGTGTTAATGTGTGGTGTTCATTCTATGTTATTTTCAAGAAGTCTGCTCATGAATTTCATTAAATCCCCTATCTATGTTTACTTCCATGTAACCTTAAATGTTGCCTGTTTTGGTTGCACTTTTCAGGTGATCAAGCCTTCTGGGAAGGCGAAACGTGTTGTGATTAAACAACATCTAACTCTATGAACACGAAGTCCTGCCTTTACTGAGACCGCGCTTACGAGAGTAATTTGGAACAAATATATACATTCACTAAGAAAACATAGGTTTCATTGACGTTATAGTTAGTTGGACATTTCACTCATACAAAACTAGAGAAATTCCGCCGTTATAGTTAGTTCAGCTAACTATAACTCGCGCCCCCGCAATGCACTGCTGATGATGTCACATATTACACCATTCATGACATGGTCAGTGACATCACTGATGACATCTCAAATGACATCACTGATGACATCACTGATGACACAACTGATGACATCATCCAGTGAATGTGTTTTTCTTTTAACTTTAAATATGTATTATATATATATACCAAGCAGTATTGAAGAATGAGTGGGTGTGTAAGTGTCTGGATGGAGGATTTAGTAGGTGTGTGACTGACTGTTTAAGTGAGTTTTTAAACGTGTCTTACTGAATGCATGGGTTTGTGAATAAACTGTTTGAATGTCTGTTTCAGTCTGTCTGCTGTTGTATAAGCTGCTGCATGGGTTGGTCAGTAGCTACAGGAGTGTCTATATAGGTTATTGATTGGTTGCCAGAGTAATTGTTTGGGTGCCTGATTTGTGTGTGGGTGCGTGAGAGGTGTGTAACTGAGTGGTTGATTCACTCGGTGTATGGGTTCAAGAGTACATGTGGAAACAGCTGTATGGGTGATTGAGTGTGTGTATGGGTGTGTTAGTGAGCAAATGGTTATCTCAGTGGCACATGTCCAAGTAACTACATATGTAAAAGGCAGTGTATGTGAGAGTTGGAGCATATAAATGACTATAGGTGAAAGTCAGTGATTGTGAGAGTGGCTGTATAGATGAGTGTGCACTTGTATCAGTGATTGTATGAGAGGGCAATTATGTGTTTAGTTCTGTTGCCATATGTGATGTGCTGTGTGTATTTTCAGGTATAGATCAGTAAATGGAAGTATGATTGATTCTTTGCCTGACTGACTAGGTGTGAGTAACTCTGGATGAGTGCTGGTGTGTGAGTGTCTGTGTAGGTGTATGAGTACATATGTCAGGTCTGGTGGCTCAGTGGACTAATGCGCCTACTGCGTCTACTGCAGGAGGCCTGTGTTCGACCTCATGGTCACGGGTTCAAATCCCGGTGGGTGGCCCACTCAGCCTTTCATCCATCTTAGGTCGATAAAATGAGTACCATTGAGTTGGATAACAACAAACATCTGTTATTTAGCGCCAAGATACCCGTAGTGGTGAACGTGCACTTTACAAATAAACATGTTATGTTAGTGTTGTATTGATGAGTGACTGCATGTATGAGTGATTGTATAGGTGAATGAGTGGATGTATGTGTAGACCTAAGAACCAGTGACTAGATATGTAGTAACTGATATTGGTGTCTCTATGGTTTCGAAAATGGTATTCTGTATTTTGGAGACGGTGTATCAAAGGTTATATTAGGGTGTGAGGAGGTGCATCAGATTGTCACATGGATTATGTAATCAGTGATGTCATCAGTGATGTCATTTGAGATGTCATCAGTGATGTCACTGTTCATGTCATGAATGATGCAATATGTGACATCATCATCCGTGCATTATGGGGGCGCGAGTTTTAGTCAGCTGAACAAACTATAACAGCAGAATTTCTAAGGTTTTGTATGAGTGAAATGTCCAACTAACTATGACGTCAATGAATCCTATGGTTTTTTCAGTGAATTTATATTGTTTTTTTAAAAAAAAGCTTTTCAGTTCCGACCCCGCTCTGCGAGAGCCTGAACGGCTCTTATCGAGTGGGATGCTGTGAAGTAACCGCACGTCTGCTTTGACTGGGATGCAACCCTCTAGTCTCGCGAGAACTCAGCGGGCAACGACAGAGTAGCGGGGGAGTCAGTTCGGACCAGACCGGGCTGCAGTTTTGACCCGCGACCGGTGAAACCTACGGCCGGTAATTGCCCTCCGGCCCGACGCCGAGCAGGGGCTCCTGAATTGGGCTGCACTGAGCCACAGCTGCCTGCTGCGAGTGAGAGCGGGGAGGAGAACAGAAAATGCCTGTGGTCCCGGCTGTGCTGGTGGTGACCTGAGGTGAGGAAGCCGAGGTCTGTTCCGGTTGCTGGACTTTTGTTGTTTATAACTTAAATAGAACATCGATAGGCAACCTTGGAAAATTACAGAGAAAAGAACATCCTGAGCCACTTCGTGGGTAAAACAAACTGATCAGACTGCCGCTACAGAGCCAGAAGGACTACAGGTCCCAGGAGACCCGGTGGGGGGTCGACTGCACCTGTGGGGAAGCCTGGGTAAAGGGCGGCCCGCCAGGGGCCGAAAGAGGCTTGGCTGGGCCGGGGTGGGACGGGCTGGTCCACCCCTTTTGACTTTTAGCTTTTAGCTAGTGGACGAGCTTCGAACAACTTCGAACAACTAAAGGGAGCCAGGAGGTCTGGAACTAGTGGGGGCTGTATGGAAACAAATCTAGCCTCATAAACGATCAAAAGGCTGTATAGTGGAAGGTGCGAGGAACTCTGGCGTATCACCCCCCATCTTAAAGTACTGAATTTTGTTCCCTCGCAAAAAAGGAAACGGAAACACTAGTCAACATCTGACCGTCACACCTTTGTAAATTGTTGTAATTTAACGTGACATGAGTACCCGGAAAGAGACAAAAAGAATGGTGGGGGGGGTAAGAGGGACCTTAGATGCTTTTATAGTAAGGGCGGAGTCTCTTTTAAATCATGAAGTTCAATTAACCGAAAAAAGGCTCTCTTTGGGTACAGCCGATTGAACAAAAAAGATCGTCCATGGGCCCCATTGCCACATGTCTATCTGAACTCAGAACAGCTAATCTCAATCTACATAATTGGGAACCTACGCATGTGAAGGGGCACCTGTTGGACTGCGTGTTTTCAAACATTGAGCACCTCCAAATAAGCTCCCCCGTTCCCTTGCCTTGGTCGGACCATTTCCTGGTGTCAGGGGAGCTTAGGGTCAGCTTGGATCCTCATCTCTCTCGGTATCAGAAGACACCCCCTGTCTATAAGAGAATTTGGTCCCAACTTCCTATTGACAGCCTTTCACGTACCCTCGCTGAGTCTATTCCCTCCCCCAGTCGTGGTCCTTTGGAGGCTGACACTGCTTTCCATGACTGGCTACGCCAAGCGTTAGATGCATTTCTGCCCGTCAAAAAGTTTATAAATAAAAGTAACAGACTCAAGTCATCCTGGTACACCCCAGAGTTGGGGATGATGAGAAAGAACTGCAAAAGGCTTGAGCGAGAATGGCGGAAGGACTGGGCTGTTAATAGTAAAGACAATTACCGTGAAGCCATGAGATCCTATAAAGCAGCACGCACATCTACTAAGGCCGCCCATTTTGAGGAGAGAATAAATAAGGCAGGTAATTCCTCTAGGGAAACCTACAAGGTTCTCAAAGAGCTCATTACGGTTCCCACTCCCCCTTCCCCTCAGGTGGTGAACTCTAATAAATGCAATCAACTGGCTCAGTTTTTTGATACTAAAATACGGAACATCTTAGCCAGCCTTCCCCCTAGCTCAGGAAATATGGGCATAGCAGCCCCCGAGGGAGTTGCAGGTGCGAAGGGATTAGATATAATCTCTCCCATTTCAAGGGAGAACTTCTGTGAGGAGCTTGCGGCTCTGAAGAGTGGCTCCCCGCTGGACCCCATGCCCATTCGGATCCTCAAACAATTTGTGGATCTCATTGCCGGCCCTGCAACTGACCTTCTGAATGCCTCCTTCACCTATGGCATAGTTCCACCCAGTTTGAAGCAGGCTACTGTCAAGGCACTTTTGAAAAAGCCGGACCTTGACCCTACTGATCTGGCAAATTATCGCCCATCTCACTTCTGCCTTGCCTGAAAAAGATCGCTGAGAAGTTTGTCAATCGTCAGCTCTCCTGCTTCCTGGAAGGTAATAACTTGCTAGGCCGGACACAGACTGGCTTTCGCCCAGGCCAGGGAACTGATGCGGCTTTGATAGCGATGGTTGAAGAAGGCAGGCGCATCTTAGATTCGGGAGGTTCCGCTGCAATGGTCCTCCTGGATCTAAGCGCTGCCTTCGATACGGTGGACCATAATATTCTGATCCAACGTTTGGGAAAGATTGGAGTGGGAGGCGTGGTCCTCCAGTGGCTTCAGTCATATTTGAGTGGTCGTTCTTATCAGGTCTGCGAGGGCGATTTTAGATCTTTGCCTACCCCCCTCCAGTGTGGAGTTCCGCAGGGCTCTTCATTGAGCCCTACGCTTTTTAACGTTTATATGGCCCCACTGGAGGAGGTGGTGACACCCTTTGGGGTGACAATGGCAACCTATGCAGACGATACTCAACTGATTGTCTCTTTGTCTCTATCGGAAAGCCAGGGGGCGAAATTCACTGCTTGCCTCACTAACATCATGGCATGGATGTCGGACTCCCGGCTAAAACTGAATGGAACGAAAACGGAGCTAATGCTCCTTGGCAATCTGTGCTTGTCACTGCCCAAATGTATGTGGCCGGCCTGTCTGGGTGTCCCTCCGGCCCCCAAGGGGGCTATAAAAAGTCTTGGGGTATGGCTGGAACCTGAGCTGTCTATGATTACTCAAGCCAAATGAGTGGCAGGGACATGCTACGGGCTGCTCCGGTCAGCTCGAAAAGTTTTGCCGCTTCTCCCTGATAATTCCAGGAGACTTCTGGTCCAGGGATTGGTACTCTCGAGGCTTGACTATAACAATGCCCTTTTCCTGGCGGCACCTGAATCCACACTGAATGTTCTCCAGAAAGCGCAGAATGCAGCTGCGCGGATGCTCACGGGTACAGCCAAAAGCTCTTCAGCTCGGCCTGCCTTGAAGGCCTTACATTGGCTACCAATTAGAGCGCGCATTAAATTCAAATCTCTTTGTATAGTGTTTAAAGCTTTACAAGGATCGGGCCCTCCCATTCTTAGAGATCTGGTTCGCTCTTATAAACTTAGTCGAGCTCTTCGCTCTGAAGTTGGGAATTTGGTACTGATACCCAGAGCAAAAAAGGTGAAAAGGGGTGGACGTCGGTTTTCGATTAATGCGGGTCTACTTTGGAACGCGTTACCGATCGCTCTGCGTAAAGAACCCAACCTGGTAAAATTTTGCAAAGTATTGAAGACCTGCCTTTTCCCACTGTAGGTTCCTCTTGGTGTTCTGGGGTAGTAGCTCAGTGTATTGCTTAGCGCTGGGACGCTCAAGGGCAGCCATGCGCTTTAGAAATCTTTTTTCATTTCATTCATTTCATTTCATTTCTCTCCCAGGGCTAGTCCCAGGAAAAAGCATTGGAGGAAATGGGGTCACCACCGAGGCTATAATATACTCGCCCCTCCCAACAGTAGGGGAGGCCTCTTTACCAGTTAATACTGAGAGAGTCGACAATAACCAAGATAATTTAATTACTTCCTTACATGAGGGGGGGAGACATTGGATTCTATTTCCTTGACACCCGACCTCTCAGGGCGAAGGGTAGAGGAAGACATAACGGCAAGCCAGGAGACAGTGAAAAAAGTCACCCCAGAGCTTAGAGGGGAGGTGGTCACTCGCTCAAAAAAAGCACAACAGGCAAAGGGTCTCTTTACGAACACTAATAATTTAAGAGAGACCAAAGCCACAGTTAAGGGTACGAGGAAAGGGGGACCGCATGCCACAAAAAAGGCAGGACAGGGAGGAGGAGTAAGAGGGAAGGGGGTGATGGACGAAGGGGCACCGACGACCCACATGAGGTGTCCGAACTGTAGTGAGGCAGTAGTCACAGAGGGACGCAACAAAGATCTAATCACAACTTGGAATCCCTACTGACAGCTCACCTGGGGACCCTGCAAGAGAGGCTTAATATTATAGAAGGGCACATCGCGCAACTAATAACAAAAGTTGGGATAGAGGACACATCAGAAAATGGGCCACGCCAGATGGGGAGGGGAGATGCTGTGATTATTACACATCTTGAGTCAGGAGTACTTAATGATGGTGATAGGGGGGTGTCTAGAAATGTAATGGTCCTGGCCAGACATAGACAGGAGGTGCAAAGAGGAAAAAAACGACCTGGATGTACTAGTAGTATGGCCAAAGGCCATTCAAGTAAAAGGAAGATACTGGCCAGCAAAGGGGGGAGAGGCCAGAGGCTCAACAAACTGGTGATACCGCATCACAACGGCAGAGGAGTAGAATTGTCAGGCTCATTGATTTAGTACCACCAGCAGTGGATCTGGCAATCAACACCCAGGAATTGCCAGTATTAGATCTACCCCCAGCCGCAATTCCATATACGGTGGTTCTGACAGGGATTAATGCACACACAGCAGGCAGGGAAGAAACCACAGGCGCATTGATTAACAAAGCAGCTCACTGGTTGGCCATTAATGCAGGTTTTAGAATTAGCAATCATAGACATATTCTAATGGCCAGAAGAGTATCATGGATTGGGAAAAGCAGGAAGGGGTCCCTGGGAGATTGTGTAATTTTAAATTTTAGATACCAGGAGCTGGTAAGAAACCTGCTCTATTACCAAAAGAAAGGCATCCAACAGGAAGAAAGTGATTCCAGGGTAAGATTGCGCCCACTGGGCTTCTTTTATAGAGATTTATTGTCAGCCCAGAGTAGGGAAGACCCGAGGCAATTGAGGGCAGGGAGATTGGGGGGGGATTCAGTCCCACTTTTTAATCGATATGCCCCCCTTCAAAGTGTTTCCGCCCTAAGTGATCTAGATTGACTCCCAAGGAGCCACTTATAGTCCAAGAAGGTTTTCTGGAGGATGTGCATTATGTTACCGACACTGGAGGACCAGGTGGGGGATCAACTTACACGCTATCACAGTCCTCAGCCCAAAGCGAGATTAACAATGAATCCAGTCCCCCTAGAAGGCCAGGACCTTATAAGGAGCATGTTGATGGTAAACACCCAAAATATCGATTCCAAAATATCGACTGCCCAGAATATCGAAGTTAAAATATAGAGTGGACAGAATATCGAATGACAAAATATAGATAGGTCAGAATATCGAAATTGGGGTACAAAATATCGATTTCCAAAATATAGACTTTAAAAATATAGAATACCATAATATCGAATTTTAAAATATAGATTACCATAATATCGATTTTTTTTGTGTGTTATGTATGGTAGTATATGTGTTAAAATGATGTATTATTGTTGTAATGTATGTTTAATTTATTTAAACAAATGAATGTTATGTAATTTAATTATTGCGTAATTTAATTCCGTAGCGTGATGATTACAGGCCCCAGCTAGGCCCGCAGGACACAAGGGTTCGCTCTCCTGTAATGGAATCTATAAGGAAGTTGGCACGGAAACTGCAAAGTACAAAGACAGCATTTATTAACCCTTAAGGGTGGTCCTACAATCCACACAACACTCTTCAGTATTGCATAGAGTAGCACAAAGAACCTTCGTACATGGTCCCCTTTTATACACAGTAGAGGGGCTCATAAGTGGGTGGATACAACATGAAGACGAAGAACATTACCATTTATGGTCATTTTCGATACTGAATCAATATGTGGGCGGAGCTAACGCACTCCTTGAGCCCGCGAAAACATGGTCAAGCAAGGCTAACTGATAACAGATGTGGTCAAGTCTGGGCATGCGCCAGATGGACAAAGGAGCTATTTACAGACTGTTACTGGGCAGATTACGAGAGCAACTAACACAGAGGTTGGACTCTTCTCGTGGGGAACACGTGAAAGCATGACAATACAAAATGGAGTCCAAGCTTCGGTCAACATAACAGAGAAAACACAATCTAGGACAAAGGAATTAATGTCTTTAGTAAATGCTTAATCACATCGTTGTTTCAATTTACAACAGACGACCCTTTCAGCATTTTACTGAAGACATCCGGTTTGTTAGGATAATCATCATATATGTCAATTGTCATCATTCCTTCAACTTCTTTAGCTAGACGTTTTTGGTGAGCAACATCAGCAATAGCTTTCTTATCAGGGATACAGAATGATACACATAATGAGCAGAGTAAGGGACCACATTGAATACAAATACAGCATGAGAACAGAACCGCTACAATAATACAGAGACCAGTTAGAACCTTCCATCCCCAGGCAGTAATTAACGCCCAAATCCATCCAGAAAAAGACCAAGTGCTGTTTTCTGTATGGATCTCAGCTGCAATTTTATGCAGTTTATTGATGGCATTATAAACTGATGGCGTATGATCAGGGATAAACACACAACAGCTACTTCCAATAATTTTACATGCTCCTCCTCTGTCAGCTAGCATAACGTCTAGTACCATACGATTCTGCAATGCAACAATTCTAGTGATCTGTAATTCCTCCGTAAGATTCCCAAGAGCAGCAGCAGTCTGATTTGTCACAGCTTCTACCACTCTTGTTAATCTTCGGATCTTCCTACTGTTCAGGGCAGCTCCAACAAAGAAAAACAGTCCTAGGTTAAAATCAATATATTGTTGCAGACTGGTGTCAGTCTGATCTACATCATCAATTGATAAAGTACGTTTATACCTATTTACAGTCACGTTATTCAATAATTTCAAATCCTTATGATAAGATGCAGGAGCTAAGAATACAGGAGGTAATAGAAATGATACATAACATACCCCAGACCACCCAGCCGGCAGACGGTAATAACCTTTATTTCCACACACAAAGTACGTATTATGGGAGGCTAAGAAGGTACTATTGTTCAACCCATCAATATTCAAAACAGTAATGCAATCACTGACACCAACAGGGATGAAACCCACACTCTGGACACACAGGTCCGCTTGAGCTTGTGCTACTTGAATTACAAATTTATCTTTTCCCACAGTGTCTCTTGTGTTCGTAAAGATGTAGGGAATGGATTCATTGTCTGGTCGGTACTCTTCCCACTCCCAAATTGTCCCATTCGCTTGTGGATACCCATTCTTGTCTTGATGGCATTCTTTATTAAGTCTAAAAAGCAATCGTCCCACTGTCGGTTTCCGAGTGGCAAAAAGCAAAGTATACCATGCTCTACAAGAGCCATTATGAGAGAAAGGAAGTGGTATAAATGGCGTTCCTCCTTTCTTCTGATGAGCTGGCATCATCCCACATATCCAACAGTTCGTTGCATTCGTAGCAACGTGGGTATGATGCAGCATCTGGATTAAAGTGTTATTCAGGTAAGATTGTCGATGCTTCAACTCTTGATACGGTAATGTATAAAAATAGTGCTCCTCAGGCACCGGAGTTGTCAACACAAGAATCTTCCGAGCGGGAGTTACATCCTCCACAAACCATGTGGTTATCCCAACAATGGCTACTGTCAACATGAACCCTAATGCACAAAGGATTTTCTTTTTCTCCATATCAAGGTAAAAATAAAACCCAATATCTTCCTGAAACTAAAAGTCTGTCAGAACTCTTCCCCTTGGGCAGCGGTTGATTTCTTCACCAGCGGGCCAAGACGGGTGTCGCTACACTAATGCAGGGCTGATCCCCCCCCCCTTGCCTCATCGGCTCTCCGTTTCACTAACCCAAGGGCCGTTCTGACAGTATGTCCCGCTACCGGAAAACTCACTTCGAAGATGATATCGCCTTCCTCCAGGAGTCACGTGGTCCGGAAAGAGCTCCTCAATGGCATTTGGCTCCGCAGCACGGCCTGTCTCTGCAGCCAAAATTTCTCGTTGATCGGTCAGCACGGCAGGTTCCACCAATCCGGGCGGCACCTTCCTACAGTGCAGAGAGTGGATCCAATTCTTTCGGTTGGAGACTCGCACAGCCGTCCTCGTTGCGAGGAGGACCTGCTCAGGGCCCACCCATCTCGGCTCCAAGCTGTTCGTTCTGTCGAAGACTTTCACCATGACATGGTCACCAGGCCGGAGACCATGTCCTTCGCCGGTAGACCGATCAGGGAGCGCCTCTCGGACCTGTTGATGGATAGAAACCAAGTTATCCGTTAACTGTGCCAGATAATCGCTCATCATTACACAAGGTACATCATACACAGCCTTAGGTCTTGGTGGACCCCAAATATTCATTGGGCGTCAAAAGACAATCTCGTACGGCGTAAGGCCAGTTCGAGAGTGCGGTACTGATCTAATTGACAATAACGCCAGTGGCAGAGCGTCTGGCCAAGTCAAAGACGTCGAAGCTTGAATTTTGGCGATCTTAAGCTTCAGTGTACCATTATACTTCTCAACTAGGCCTGCAGACTGAGGGTGAAACACGGCGTGGAACTTCTGAGTGATGCCTAGACCCTTCAAGACATACTTTATAACATCCGCTACAAAGTGAGGGCCATTATCACTCCACAGAAGTCTACAAACGCCATATCGGGGGAAAAACTCCTTTAGCAGCAGCTTCGCAGTAGTCATTGCAGTATTGTCTTTCGTAGGGTACGCTTCAACCCATTTGCTGAAAGCGCAGACCACTACTAGAACATACTTCAAATTATTACAGCGCTCAAGCTGGATGTAATCCATCTGCAAAACCTCAAAGGGTGCAGTGGGTGTCACAAATCCTCCTGCTGGAGTTCGAGTCCCCTTTCCTGGGTTGTACCTCAGGCAGATCATACAGGTCTGCACCACCCTCTTTGCCGTGCTAGCAATCTCTGGATGCTCCCAGACTTGGGTAAGCAATTTCACAATTGCGGAAGCTCCAACATGTGCTAGCCCATGTGCCATCTGAACCATAGGTTGTACAAAGGCCGTGGGTAATTTCCATCTATCCATCTGCTTATTTCTCCAGCAACCCTTGTCATCCAGTTCTCCCTCGCTAGCCCATTGTTCCCGCTCTTTGTCAGAAGCGGTCCTTTGCATTTCTCGCACTTCCTCCTTCGCATCATGCCATCTCTCCACTTGTGACTTCACTACATACATGGCAGTAGTACCGGGCTGCATCGCAGTCTCCCGTGCTACTCGATCCGCTAACGCATTCCCTTCTCCAACTTTATCAACCACTTTCCTATGGGCGCTACACTTAACAATGGCAATTTTCTTTGGGTATGTCAATGCAGTTAAAAGATTATGAACTAACTCTCCATGCATTATCTGTACTCCATGTGACGTTAAAAACCCTCTCTCCTTCTAGAGTAGGCCGAAGTCATGCGCTACTCCGAAGGCATAGCGGCTATCTGTATAAACATTCACACATAATCCTGTACTGAGCTCACATGCTCGTGTTAATGCTATCAGTTCCGCTGCTTGAGCTGATTTCTGTGGTATGCGTGCTGTCTCCACTATCGTTTGTAATGTGGTAATTGCATATGCTGCTGAAGCCGTACCATCTGGTAGTTTCAGACAGGATCCATCCACCCACAGTTCTCCATCTACATATGGAAAGGGCGTATCCTGGAGATCAATACGACCCTTTGTTTGTTCCTCAGTCACGAGAATACAATCATGCGCTTTCCGCGCCTCAGGCTGGGTTTCGGGGTATGGCAGCAATGTTGCCGGGTTTAGCGTTACGCACCTTTTCAACGTAATATGAGGAGCCAAAAGCGTCAACTCATATCCCGTTAAACGGGCACTGGTCAAATGCTGCGTCTTTGTTTGATTAAGCAGGGCATCAACAGCATGGGGGACTAATACCAACAGCTTATGAGATAACACAATTCCCTCGCTTTGGCGTATTGACACAGCTGTCGCCGCAACCGAGCGAAAACACCCTGGTAATGCTCGGGCGACAGGATCAAGTACAGCCGAAAAATATGCACAAGGGCGCTGCTTATCACCGTGCATTTGCACTAAAACTGACAATGCACATCCATCTTTCTCATGCACATACAACGAAAAGGGTTTTGCATAATCAGGGGTCCCTAACACTGGTGCTGAACAAAGGGCCTGTCGTAGTTGCTGAAAAGCAGTATCACACTCATCTGACCAAGGGATTGGGATAGGCGTGTCCTTTGTCAAGAGGGCTAACAATGGCTTAGCTATGTGCGAGAACCCCAATATCCACTGTCTACAAAAAGAAACAAGGGCCAAAAATGCACGCACATCCTTCTGTGTGGATGGTCTCGGTGTATGCAAAATTACTTGGATACGATCCGGTGTGAGTGCACGTCCCTCCTTAGACAAAAGGTGACCCAGATAAGTCACCTTTGGTCTACAGAATTGCAATTTCTTCCTAGATACCTTATGATTGCGGGACGCTAGAAAGGAAAGTAAGGATAACGTACTTTTTTCACATAACTCCAGGGTGTCAGCCGCCAGTAAGATGTCATCTACATATTGAATGAGGGCGACCCCCTCGAGCAGAACAAAGGAATCCAATTTTCGTTTCAAAGCCTGACTGTAAATGCTAGGGCTTTCTGTATAGCCCTGGGGAATCCTACAGAAACGATAAGATCTATTATTCAATGTAAACCCAAAAAGATATCGGCTATCAGGGTGAATGGGAATGGAAAAGAAGGCATTCTTCAAATCAATCACTGAAAACATGGTCGCCGTAGGCGGGACCAAGGTAAGCAACGTCGTGATATCGGAAACCACTGGGTATTGAGGTATCACGATCTTGTTCACTTCCCTCAAATCAATTATAAACCGATAAACTCTGGCATCCGTATCCTTTTTCAGTATGGGAAGAATCGGACTGTTACAAATGTTGTAGGGGACTTCCTCGACTACCCCAACCGTTATCAAATCCTGCACTATCTGTATGAGAGCCTCCTCACCCTCCTGGGAAATACGGTACTGTGGGAGGCGTGGTAACACCGCCCCCTCCTGGACGCTAATGTGGACCGGCGGAATCACCATTTGTCCCACATCAGTATCCGAAGTTGCCCACAAAGCATGAGGGAGGGTAGCTAACAGCGCATCCTCTGACATCGTACACATCCGTTCAGATCGGGGGTAATTGTCATTCAATATTACCCGCACACCAGCAGGGGAGCAGCGGATAGTAGCCCTAAAGTGCTTTAACATATCAAGACCCATAATGTTGTCCGGTGTGTACGGGGCAAGCAGAAACGGACAAGGTGCAGAAAAAGAATCAACCTTAAACATGAGGGGCTGTGAAAGAGGGCTTCGGGAGAGTGTACCATCAAACCCTACCGATGTGACCATAAAGCCGGATGGGGGAGCCCCCGGAACCAATTGCTTAGATAGCGCACTACGTGTCGCTCCAGTATCCACTAGGAACTGATCAGTAGAGCCCAAAACCTCAGCCGATACATAAGGGCCCTTCTGATCGACCGGTACCTCAACTGATTCTAACCCCCATCCAACGCAATCCTATGCATGCTGAGAGTCATGGTACCCCGACCGGTCAATCCCTGACGCTTGACACTGATGCTGGCGATCGAAAACATTTGATCTATCTCGGTGCTGCCCCGCAGACTCAAGACGAGCCTGTTCGTTAGAATTCCCTCGAAAGTTCGAGAAACCCCCTCTACTTCGCGGGCCACCGTGGGTATGCCCCTGGCGCGATGCATGCAACACCGGGCAGTCCCTAGCCCAATGACCCGATTGCTTACAATACGCACATTGATTCCTATTCAAATCAGACCGGCCCGAGGGAGGACCATAAGATCCTCCCCTACCTCTACTACTACCCCGTCGAGGCGGGCCATAGACTTGCGCCAACATCACCTTTGTTTTCAAGTCTTTCGATTTCTTTTCCTCCTGGCCCTTTGCTTCTTGCTCCTGACGCTCATAATACTGGGCGATAGTCAGGAGGGCCGTCGGTGTAGCGGAGGACCAAGAACTTTCACTCGCTTTTAGACGGGCCGCAACTGCCGGCAGCAGATTAGCTACATATTTATCCGCAAAAAGGTGGCGCCCCGTATCGTCGGTAAGCGACTGTCCACTAAAATCATGAAACGTCTCCTCAAAGCGCGTAAAGAAGTCCGCAACTGACTCGTCAACTTTCTGTTTACATGCAGCTAACATATTCCAGTCAATCTTTTTAGGGGGGATAATTGTCTTCAACTTAGCCACAATAGCAGCAGGGAGATCTAAAATATTCTGGGGCGGTTTCTGCGCGGGCTTCCTCTCCCTATCCTCATCCTCCAAGTCAGACCATCGAGCCTTAAAAGTGGCAACATCATCTACCTTCCGCACAGATCGCCACATGTCTGGTGGTAGAATAAGCCCAAAGAACAAATCTATATCTGCTAAAGTCATAACGCAAGAATTCAAGGCCCCCTCGACTTCATAGAAGGCCGCTGGATTCTTGCGGGGGTCGGGCAGCGCATTCTTTAAAGCCATAACATCAGCCCTATGCCATGGGGTGTAAACCCAATTATACACGAAATATCCCTTAGCATCGGCGGAGGTAATGTCCGAGCTAGTCCCCGCTCCTTTAGGAGGAACATACAAAGGCGCCGCCTCTCGCATTGGTTTAACATGCACTATGTCATCCTTATCTGACTGGGAGGTGGATGAGTGGCCCTCTGATGTGCACAAATCCGACTGCTTCTCCTTCCCTGCTCGCTGGCGCGCTTTCTCTTTATAGACCAGCACCTCGTCCCGCAAGGCGAACAGCCGCCGAACCGTATCTGGAGCCTTAGAAAAAGAGAAAACACCATTACGCAACGCTTTAGCATCCGATGATACTTCGTCGGGCTCAAAAACACCAGAACGTTTCCGGAAAGCATCAATCACTTCATCCGCGAAATGACCCAGAAAATACAATTTATCTCTCTCCTGCCACGACCCCCAAGTATGAAATAATTCCTCTATAGATATCTTGCCGTTAAGTGCACGGAAGGAAATTTGCCGAAGCTCAGCCATTTGGTCGGCTGATAACATGGACCGCGTATCTACCTTACCCGGACCCGGGACAGAATCTTGCGGCCTCGGAGCAGATGCGCCGACATAAGGGGGCGGAGGGCGATCTAGTAAAGAAAAATCATCATCAAGATTATTAAGGACAGGATAAAGTGGCTGCCGAACAACGTATTGACCCGAAACTTGTAGCCTACGCTCCTTCTCTTGCCTGTCCGTCTGCTCTCTGTCCTCCCGACGCTTCGCTTCCTGTGCTCGCACATGATCATTCTTCCGTTGTTCTTTATCAAACAGCGCTTTCTCACGCTTCTCTCGCTCACGCACCTCCTTCACCCACAACCGCACACACTCAAACATATCCTGACGAGCACGCCGCCTACACATACACTGTTCCACATACTCAATCTTACGTATATCAAACGATCCATACAAAGGCCATCGCAACTCAGGATCTTTTTTTGTATATTTCCTCCATAGTGTGCTGTACATTATGGAAGAAAGACCATGCTTCACATACATATCCCTATTAGGAGTCCCCTCTGGGGGAGCTGGAGCAGATTCCTCGAGGTTCAACCGGTTTCCGAAACAGCAGCACCACTTACGGAGTGCGCTGAAAGCAGGCATGCTCAGAAATAATGCAAAATATGCAATATTATAGAAAAATGGCACTTAATCGTTGCGCCGTTCAAAGTTACACAGCTCTGGAGAAATCTCTCCACATTACCTGCCTATATGTGTTGCAACGCATATATATTCACAAAGACAAATCCAAAATATGACTAGTCATCACAAATCAAACTCAAATAGCCAGATCAGGCTTCAAAAACTCGGAGCAAGTACCGTACACCGGTTCTTACCAATCAAGAGTCCAGATTCCAACTGCCAAGCTCCACAATCGCCCAAACGGCTTTCACGGCAAGACCGACAGAAGAGGTCTCAGTCGAGGACCGGCGCCACCCAGACGGTCAGCTCGGAAGGGAAGGAAGAAAAACCTTGGGATGCCAGGGCTAAGACGCCGCTGGCAGTGATCACGTCCCCGGCCCTATTCCTCACCTTCGTCGCGACCAATCCTTCGAGCATCCGAGTCGCCGATGAGCCCCATGTGACGGGCGCCAATTGATGATTACAGGCCCCAGCTAGGCCCGCAGGACACAAGGGTTCGCTCTCCTGTAATGGAATCTATAAGGAAGTTGGCACGGAAACTGCAAAGTACAAAGACAGCATTTATTAACCCTTAAGGGCGGTCCTACAATCCACACAACACTCTTCAGTATTGCATAGAGTAGCACAAAGAACCTTCGTACATGGTCCCCTTTTATACACAGTAGAGGGGCTCATAAGTGGGTGGATACAACATGAAGACGAAGAACATTACCATTTATGGTCATTTTCGATACTGAATCAATATGTGGGCGGAGCTAACGCACTCCTTGAGCCCGCGAAAACATGGTCAAGCAAGGCTAACTGATAACAGATGTGGTCAAGTCTGGGCATGCGCCAGATGGACAAAGGAGCTATTTACAGACTGTTACTGGGCAGATTACGAGAGCAACTAACACAGAGGTTGGACTCTTCTCGTGGGGAACACGTGAAAGCATGACAATACAAAATGGAGTCCAAGCTTCGGTCAACATAACAGAGAAAACACAATCTAGGACAAAGGAATTAATGTCTTTAGTAAATGCTTAATCACATCGTTGTTTCAATTTACAACAAGCGGGTTGTGGGTTTATAGGGGAATAGGGTGGGAAGTAATTTAATTATGGTTAATTAAATGTTAATTATATTTATATGTTTTGATAATTAATTAATTGATAATGAATTAATATTTGGTAATTTATTTTTATTAATTGGTAATTAATTTATATTCATTGATTAATTGATAATTATGTTAATTGTATTTGTTATTAATAGGAGCGGGTTGTGGGTTTGTAGGGGAATTGGGTGGGAAGTAAATTAATTGTAATAAAGTAAATAATTAATTTTTTTATTTATGTGTATTGATAATTAATTGATAATTAATTAATAATTGGTAATACATCTGTATTAATGGGTAAATAATTTGTATGAATTGCTAAATAATTTTTATTATTTGCAAAAATATTATTATCAATTGAATAATTGATAATAATGTGAATTGTATTTTTTATTATTGGGAGTGGGTTGTGGGTTTGTAGGGGAATTGGGTGGGAAGTAAATTAATTGTAATAAAGTAAATATTATTTGTTTTATTTATGTGTATTGATAATTGATAATTAATTTGTAATTGGTAATTAATTATTATTAATTGGTAATACATTTTTATCAATTGATAATTAATATTTTCAAATGGTAATTAATTGTTATTAATTGGTAATTATTTTTAATTAACTTTTTATCAGTATTGATAATTAATGCCATCTTATATTTAATTTAAATCATTACTTTCCCTACTTTTGCACTCCCTGGAGTGGGAATAGTAATTTTTACCTCTACGCTATCCAACGCTTTCCCTACTGTTGCACTGTTTGGAGTTGGAATAGTAATTTGTACCCCTACGCTATCCAACGTTTTCCCTACTGTTGCACTCACTGGAGTGGGAATAGTAATTTTGTACCCCTACGCTATCCAACGCTTTCCCTACTGTTGCACTCTCTGGAGTGGGAATAGTAATTTATACCCCTACGCTATCCAACCCTTTACCTGCTGTTGCACTCTCTGCAGTGGGAATAGTAATTGTTACCCTCCCGCTATCCAACACTTTCCCTACTGTTGCACTCTCTGGAGTGGGAATAGTAATTGTTACCCTCCCACTATCCAACGCTTTCCCTACTGTTGCACTCTCTGCAGTGGGAATAGTAATTGTTACCCTCCCGCTATCCAACGCTTTCCCTAGTGTTGCACTCTCTGGAGTGGGAATAGTAAGTTTTTACCTCTACGCTATCCAACGCTTTCCCTACTGTTGCACTGTTTGGAGTTGGAATAGTAATTTTTACCCCTACGCTATCCAACGTTTTCCCTACTGTTGCACTCACTGGAGTGGGAATAGTAATTTTTACCCCTACGCTATCCAACACTTTCCCTACTGTTGCACTCACTGGAGTGGAAATAGTAGTTTTTACGCTCTCAGTATCCAACGCTTTCCCTACTGTTGCACTCACTGAAGTGGGAATAGTAATTTGTACCCCTGCGCTATCCAACGCTTTCCCTAGTGTTGCACTCTCTGGAGTGGGAATAGTAATTGTTACCCTCCCGCTATCCAACGCTTTCACTACTGTTGCACTCTATGTAGTGGGAATAGTATTTTTTACCTTTACGCTATCCAACGCTTTCCCTACTGTTGCACTGTTTGGAGTTGGAATAGTAATTTTTACCCCTACGCTATCCAACGTTTTCCTTACTGTTGCACTCACTGGAGTGGGAATAGTAATTTTTACCCCTACGCTATCCAACGCTTTCCCTACTGTTGCACTCACTGGAGTGGGAATAGTAATTTTTACGCTCTCAGTATCCAACAAAATCTCGACTTTTTTAAATTACTTATATTATGTTTACATTTTAAGCTATTTTATATTATATTATGTATGTTTTACTTAATTGTTTTTAATATTTAATTAATTTTATATTATTTTTAATACATTTAAAAAAATCAATATTTTGGCTAACTATATTTTGACAGTCTATATTTTGGAATCGATATTTTAGTACTTACCTGTTTGTAGATAGGGAGTCGATATTCTGTCCCTCGATATTTTAGTGTCGATTTTTTGTGTAGTCGATATTTTGTCCCTCGATATTTAGTCACTGAACCCATGTTGACCTAAGTGTTAACTTCCCAACATTAGGAGGACCTCGAATTTTTAATTTAATCTGCTGGTACATAGCGGGTCTGTCGAGTAAACTAATAAACAAGGACTGTCTAGAATACATAATGAGATTTAACATCATCTGCCTGCAGGAAACATGGGAGGTAGATCCCTCAAACCTTGCAATAGAAGGGTACAAAATGTACTTAGTGCCTGCACGGAGATCCCCGGCAGGACGAGCAAAAGGAGGTCTTATCACTTATGTGGACTTGAGGATAAGGGGAAAATGGGAGGACCTCGCCTGGGACTCTCCTTGCTCCCAGGGTATACAACTTATAACCAGGGGACGGAAACTGATTTTTATTAACTTCTATAATGCCATTAATGGTGGACAGACACTGGCCAGTTTGGCAGAATTGGACCATAGGCTGACAGGATTAGAATTAAATTGGGCAAGTAGCGCACAGTTGGTGGTGATGGGTGACTTCAACTGCCACCTGTGCAAATGTTTACTCAACTGCAAGGGGGAATGGGCCTTATGCCCAAGGGAAGCAGGATTACATATGGTACATACTAGGGAGGGATTGGAGTTAAGTAAGGTGCTGGGCACCCACGCCCTAACACACACACTGGATCTGATAAGAGTAGTTGGGGACCCGGGCATTGTCCCAACGTTCAAAGGAAACAGAAGGGGCTCTATCATTGATTTTATTTTTGTACCAACCACCTTAACTCGCTGGATATTGAGTTTTAATGTTGAACCAAGCATCTTTAGTGATCACAATCCGCTAGTCCGGATTTTACAGGATTCTGACCAAGTTATGCATCCCCCCTGTAAACAGATTAGAGGCTCCATCAAAGCCACGGACCAGGGAAGGAGATTAAGATGGGCAAATATAAATTCTGATAAACTTTACAAGGTATTAATAACAGAGGAACATCAACAGATATGGAAATGCCTAGACCTCGCTATCGTGGGGGTGGGCCTAATCACTGCTTTAGAAAAGGTTGCACATTGTATAGATGGACTGCTTAGAAGTAGAAGCAGAAAAGAAGCAGACAACACCCCAATGTGGTTCGACCAGCATTGTTCCAGCGCCTTGAGAGACCTAAAAGCAGTATTAAAGATCGTCCACAAAGATAATACCAGGGTGTCCATGTGCAGGGGGAGGTATAAACAAGCTCTCAAACAAAGAAAAACCTCACTGCAAAATGAGGCATGGAAAAACCTGAGGGAAGCAGCCGAAGCGAGGAACATGACTGCCTTCTGGAAAACTGTCAATGATCCGCTCTTCCAAGATAAGAACAAATCTAAAATCGCCTGTCATGTTTTACCAGAGGCCTGGGTGGAGCATTTCAAAGGACTCTACAATCATGAATGCTCAAGTATAGCTCCTACACTCGAGGGGGCAGGAAAACTAATAGTTTTGAAAACCCCTTTCTCTTTAAGTGAAATAAAAGCAGGAATTGAGGGCTTGACCCGTAACAAGGCCCCAGACCCGGATGGGATCCCCCCGGACCTTCTGCTTTCTCAAGTAGACTCATGGGCGCCTATCCTAGTAAGAGTAATCAACACAGCAGTGGAGGAAGGTATGCTCCCTTCATGGTCCACAGAAATAATTGTCCCAATCTTTAAAAAGGGTAATAAAGACAACCCACAATGTTATAGGCCAATTTCCCTCATTGACGTCTCAGTGAAAGTCATGGGGAGAGAAATTCTTAACCGCCTCATGGATTGGGCGGACGAGCATGACATCATCTCGGACATCCAATATGGTTTCAGGCCGGGTCGTTCAACATCTGACCAATGCCTGAATCTTTATCTCCTTGTTGCCAAGTACACTGACGCTAGTAAAGAGACAATATACCTGCCTTTCATGGACTTGACAGCAGCTTTTGACCGGGTTAATCGTACAAAATTGTAGGAGTTATTGGGGGCCATGGGCCTGGACCCAGGATTGGTTAGTATTTTATGTACGTTAAACCAGCACACCTCAGCCCGAGTCCGATATAATGATGAGGGTGACATGTCGGACTCCTTTCCCTGCTCCAGGGGGGTTAGACAGGGCTGTATATTGGCACCCTTTCTATTCACACTATATATTAATGGCTTAGAGAAGTCACTGGGGGTATTGGGGGTGGATAGCCCGATGATAGGCAATAGAGAAATACCGGTCTTACTGTATGCGGATGACACAGTGCTTCTGTCACGCACCGCGCGGGCCTCCAGCAACTAATTGATGGTTATGTGATTTTCATGGAGAAACTGGAGTTGTCCGCTAACCTCTCCAAATCTTACATCATGGAGATGGGAAAAAGACCAGTCAGGAAAGTCACCTTTAGGATTGGCTCCCACCCCATAGAAAAAGTGCAGGCATTTTCGTACTTGGGAATTGTGTTTGACACCAGCATCAGATTTAACAAATTGATAGAAGAGAAATGTACATCACTCACTAGCTCTTCGAGGGCAATAATGAAATTCGCTCACAGGTTGGGATGATGGGCCCCTGAACAAATCGTGGATTGGTATAGGGCTATCTATAAGGCAAAAATGCTATACGGTAGCGAGGTATGGGGATTCGCAGACCCATCAAGGATACAAGTTGAAGAAAACAAATTTATGCGAAGGTTAATTAGAGTCCCACAGAGCACTCCATCCTACTCAATTCACGAAGAGCTAGGTCTCTCTTATATCAGAGATGAGATCCAATTAAAACCTCTATTGTGTTTGTCAAAAATATGGACTAACCCAGAAGCCACCTTGGGCAGGCAGATTTTAACTGATTGCATCAATAGGGGGCATGGGCATAATATTAATTGGCTGAAATATGTAAAGGAAACCCTTTCTGGTTTGGGTCTTGCCAACTATTACAATAAACCGGAACTGTTGGCAGCAAGGGATAAGACGATCATCAAGTTGGCATTTTTAAACCAGAGGGCATCTGCCAGAGAAGACACCAAGATGGATAAACCTACTGTGAGAGCCCACTTACTCACAAAATCTAGCCCAGGCTTGGAACCATACCTGGGGTACCTTTATAACGCCCATGACAGATTCCTGATGACTAGATTTAGGATGAACCTACTCCACCAAATATTGGGTAGCCCATCAGGGTTTTTTACGTCAATCGAATTGCGGGGTCAATGCGGCTGCGACTATAAGTCTCTACAGGACACGCTACATTTTGTTTTATTGTACCCTTTTTATGCTCACCCCAGGAGGCTGTTTTTAAAGAGTATTTTAAAGTCCTTGAGGTTCAAACACGCAAGGGTGGCGTTGTTATTTTTAAAACTGTCCAAGGAGGCTTTTACACTTTACTGCACTGTGAATTGTTTAGGGATGGCCACAAGATTAAGAAATACGATAGATTCTGGCTGCTGAATTGGTTCATGAAATTCCTCTTCCGGTATTTGGTTGGTTCTGTATGCTGTTTTATATAGTTTTTTTTGTAATACAGATGAATACTTTTTGTTGTGATCGGGGGTAAATCCCCCCCTCTCAGGTTGGACTTATTGTTGTTTCGGTCCAGAAACCTATATCCTTGCTTTTTACTGTGACGTGGAGCTTCATTTAAAATAATTGTTAGTCTGACCTAGTAGTATTCTTACGATGTTTGCACTGATATCTGTACATAATTTTATTAATTATTTAAACAAATGTGGAGTGTTTTATCGATTGTGTTTTTAAATAACTGTTCTGCACTTTTATGGTATTGTTGGATACCGAATAAAGTAAATTTGAATTTGAATTTGAGTACCATTGAGTTGGATAACAACAAACATCTGTTATTTAGCGCCAAGATACCCGTAGTGGTGAACGTGCGCTTTACAGATAAACATGTTATGTTAGTGTTGTATTGATGAGTGACTGCATGTATGAGTGATTGTATAGGTGAATGAGTGGATGTATGCCTAGACCTAAGAACCAGTGACTAGATATGTAGTAGCTGATATTGGTGTGTCTATTGTTTCGAAAATCGTATTCTGTATTTTGGAGACGGTGTATCAAAGGTTATATTAGGGTGTGAAAAGGTGCATCAGATTGTAATTAATAGTAATATATTTTTACTTCTTTATTTTAATGAAAATTTAAAGTATTTTAAACTTTAGTAGTGAGGTCTGTAAAAGAGAAGATTTTTTTTGTTATTACATATCATTTTATCGTTTTCGCAACACAACATAAGTATACAATTACATCACATATTCAATTTGCCTTTTTTGCTGTCTTCAGATTGTATTGAATCCCAGTTGGAGCAGTTACAACACAAGACAAATGTGAATCTTTTGTTTTTGGTAGATAACTTGACAAACATTTAATCAAGAAACTTTTCCCCATTCTATCTTGTCCACTGATTTACATAAGAATAGGTCTAAATGATGTACATTGGCAATCATTCTTTTCATGCAGTAATCCTTGTTGTATCTGTTGTTTAACTTGGTGATATATTTCCTTCTGTTCAGTATTCAGACGTTCCTCTAAATTTTCCAAATCAATATTCTCCTGTTGTGCTTGCTACATCACCGTTTTGACTTCACTCATTGCTATTGCCGCTTCATTTTCAAGTATGGCTTCTCCGAGTTGGTCTTGACTTTGTGGAGCATAACTCTGATTATCTTGAGAACTATCTCTAGCTAAGTCATCTGCAATAGTTTGTTCTTGATTAATTTCTTCGTTCAACATTTGGAGATAATTTGGAAAAATTGTACATTCAATGCTATCTTTACATGCATTGAAAGAATCCTCATAGCAGTCACAATGTCCAAGTAATTCCATTTAAGTCCGCCAAGGTTTGACGAGTTGCAGAAGAGCTAAATAGAAAAAACTATCTTTTATCTGGTGTATCACAACTTAATTTCCTGTGATTAATCAGATTTCCTTTGTCATGCTTTACCAAACATCCTTCAGATCCAATTACAGCGTCTTTTCCTTCATTTATATTTTCTGTAACATTTTTTTTAAACTATAATGTTGCAGTATTTCATATTGACATATGTTTTCCAGGTATGGACTTGTATTTGGATAGTACGTATCCACCATATTTGTTCTCAGAATATTTGTACTTTCCTATTGATTCAGTGCCAAGTATTCAATTTCTTGTACGGATTTCAGAATTCGATTTTGTGCTGCAGCAAGACCAAGACATATCCAGATGATCCCTCTTGACTTTGAATATAAACTTGCAGATGTCAATTGATCCGAACATTCGGAGGATCCAATTTCTCGATGTGAAAGCATTTTCAAGCTGAAGCTGTACAATTTTTGCTAAGTGTCTTACATATATATATATATGAGGAGCACCTCCAGCTTGATATTATTTTCTCCCCAAAAAATCAATAACTGTGGATTTATTTTTTATTACAGATGAAAGACATTGTAGCTTCAAACCTATGATTAAAATATCTGCAAACATGTGCAGGATCCAAGGAACACAGTTCTCCAGCTGTCTTCAATTCAATATTTTCTATATTTGAATTTGCTTCTCGTAGAAAATCCAGTAAATCATCCCATGCATACGCAGCACAATTAAGTGTAACAAACCATGTAGGGGTTCCTAAGTTTCTTAACATTCATTTTAATTCCCCATGACGTTGATACCAATATTCATTAGTGCCACGTTGACATGCCATCAAATTAATTAACTCTGATTCTAAATGTTCGTCTCTTTCTTCAACTTTGTCTTAAAATTCCTTTACAGAAACATGTAATTTATGCGTTCCTCTTTTTAATATATGGTTGACTGCATATGAAAGTGAAGAAAGATCACTCTCAAATAAAAGATGAAACAAATATGGAATACACTGACGAAATCTTGGACCTTCTGAATACAGTTGTATAGTACGATATTCTGCAGCTGGAATCTGAACTGCTCGTTCATCATATAGTCCACCTTTTCCAGTAGGCAACAGCTGTGGAAAACAACGAGCTTCCAAACTTATTTCCCACACACTCATGGGAGTTCCTTTTGCTTTTTTCATTTGGAACAATTCAATAGTATCTCCAATCAGTTCTTTTGAATGTAGAGGGTGTATAGTATAATGTTCATAAATGTATTCTTTTCTTGAGTTCTCCACTTTTTCTATTTGTCCACTTGAAATGTGCGTTCATCTTCTAAAGTCATTGCTTCTTCTTCTACATTTACATTTTTATAGTAAATATTGTTTTACACCAGATAAAATGTAGCCTTTTGGACTTTTGTGACATCTACTAACTCTTGCCATATTTTCCGACTCTTTGTGGGTACACCATTAACAAGAATAACTACAGGTAAAGTATGCTCTCTTTCTTCACCAACGGTTTCAACATTTTTCTTAAAATCTAAAGATAACTACACAACCCTTCCTTTTAAACCTCTTTGTAGATCTGCTGGAGGCAGCTTACCTGTTTTAGGCTCCATACGAATTATAGCCTGAAAAGGGTTCACATATTATATAAGGATAGCCTCATATGTATTCAAATCTTTAAGTTCTGGAGGTTTAGCTACTAACTTTAAGTCATTATGGACAGCTCTAGCTGGCATCTTGTTTTCTTCTAGTATATTGTAACAATATTTACAAATACATTGTACAGTACCTTACTCAAAACGACCTTCCACAAACAGATAATAAGCACATTTTCTTCCTTTATGATTGTTTTCCTTTTCACTTTTTAAAAACACATCTAAATTCCTAGTTTGAATTTTTTAATGAGTACATCAGCAAAAAATACAAACATAGGGATCGATTCCTATCCGGGTCAGACAGCGCTCAGAGAGCTGTTCGTAGCCTTACCTTATGACCGACACGTTCCGAGAGCAGGTCCATCCGGGCAATGAAGTACAATGCACATAACTGACACAAACCCGACCGACACGTAGGCTGCGATTCAAACTTCATTTTCCCTATGAGCCGTACCTCCGATCGCTGAACCGAGTCACCCGGAAGCAGTTCCCACAGCAGTTTAAGGCCAGACAAGTACGATGCGCAAATCATACGCGCCAGACGGGTCGCCATGTACGGCACGTCACAGCATCCGGGAAAGCAGCATATCGGGTACGATTCATGCCAGAACACAATCCATGGCTACGAGACAGACCAGCTAGCAACGGGTAAGAGATGGAGCAACAAGCAGCGTGTAGGAGACGAACACATCATGAATCCCATTGTGCAGGTCATACCAGTACTGTACATCTATGACCGGACCAGGAACAGACGCGTACGATGCAGATGGTTAGTGAGCCAACCACCACACAAACAAACGACACATACCCGCCAAATGTCACACACACCCAGATGATCCATATCCTGTCCACTAGCAACAGGCTGCCATAGCGGTCGCATGGCCATCACCACTACCAGCCCCGCTCATAGGGGACCTGTTGCCCATCACTAGTGCCACGCCCACCCATAGGGGACATGTTGCCCATCACTACTGCCACCCTCACCCATAGGGGTAATGTTGCCCATCACTCCTGCCACCCACACTCATTAGGGGTATGTTACCCATCACTAGTGCCACCCCCACCCATAGGGGACCTGTTGCCCATCACCACTGCCACCCCCACCCAGTGATATGTCACTGATGACATATCAAATGACATCACAGACTATACGCGATACGTTCGATGTACATAACGCGACGTTTACGCGCTTCCGCGATGCATCATATGCGTCCATGACGCGGTAGGTGCGCGAATCCCGCAAAATATTTAACATTTAAAAAATATATATATGTATTTTATGTGCATATTCATTAAAGACAAACTGTAAACTAGTCTTAAAACGAATAAATTTTTACATCTAATGCTATCATTTTTTTTAATTGAATTTTGCGTATTCGCGCTGGGTGCGTGCTGCGTATGCGCAGGGTGCGCGGATCCCATGTGACCTGCAAAAAAAAGAGATTTGATTGGTTCATTACACTTCCTGTTCTAACTACTGAAAGACACCACCCATTTCAATCATTCTTCTTTGAGCTTCTTTGGAGAACCATCTCTTTGGAGAGAAGAAGATTTTTTTAAACTAAGTATACAGTTAGCTCTAACTTTTTTCAACCAAAAATGGCATCAGGGCAGCAGGCATCACCTGCATCACCTCAAACCTCTGAGGATGAATTTTTGCCGGAGGAACCACGCAAAAAGCATTTTGCTTCAGTAGTGTGGACATTTTTTACTTTTCCTGACGGACAGAATAAGACCAATGCCACCTTGGTCACATGTAAGATTTGCAAAAGAGTCTTATCGAGAGGGGATCCTACCAAGAAATACTCTTGCGGCACGGCAAGTATGATGAAGCACATGAGGACCCTTCAGCCAAACAATCTTGCAAAAGAAGAGTGCCGACAGATGAGAGACACTCCTTGCATCCATCAGACCAAACCTTGGACATCCGTCCTCAATTTAAATTTTTAAAAGTGCTCTGCACTAACTGCAATAAGACTTTGTGCTATGGAGAGCAGTCAATCGACCTCATCTGCCGCCGGCAGGAAAGTCATATTTGCTAGTTTTTTTTTTTCTTTTTTTTTTACTGTTTCCTGAATTTCATTGTTTGGTTTCTCCTGTTTTTATTTTTTCTTTTTTTTCAGAAAAACCAAAAAAAACACAAAATTGTTCACAAAACCCCCCAAAAATTTATAAAAGAAGAAAGAAGAAAAAAAAAGTTCTTTTAAGAACTAACTTTCCTGGTTTAAAAAAAGAGCTAAATTTCTTTGTTAGTGTGTGAAAGTTTAGATGAATGTATGTGTAGTACGTAATTGACTGAATTAATGCATTAGTAACGTATGGTGAATGTATAAGTGCAGAACCATAAGGAAGTGCTGCAGCATCACACAGTAACCTCTTTAATTGTAGTGTGCTGTAGTACTTCCGAAGCACAGGGATGCAACATATGTACATAAATATGTTGCAAATCTATGCTTTTCTCTGCACGGCTGCTTAAACTGCAGCCATGTGGTGACACAGGCACCCTTGCACCATAGTGCAAGGATATCTGTATCATGGAACTCTTTGTTTTTCTGCAGGAAGACACACCTACCTCCACAAAAACAAAGAGAAAATACATTTTTCACCTTCAATGTATGCTGAACATTTCAGCATGCATTGAAGATATACAAATGTGTAGAAAAGAAAACAATTCTCCTTCTTGTGCTTTCCTACACCAATTTTAGAATGGTGCACCATTCACACACATATCGATATTTATGATTTTTGATAAATCTAGACATGTGTCTTGTTCTATGAGTATTAAGTGCAATCATGCACAACAACACTTAAAGAACACCCTTTCAACGCAAAGTGGTCTGCATGATGAGGTTGTATTTACATCATACCACTGAACGAGCAAAGAAGTAAAAACCACGCTGCATTCATACAGGATGTGTACAAAGGCCAGTCATTGGTGTTGTGAGATGTCTGCAACTATGGTCATCATGGATGAGATGCCCAGCATGTGGCACATTGTCGAGTTCACTGTGGGTTATGTTGCCAAACGGCTGCTCCTCCCTCCCACGAGACCACACACTTTTGTACGGTGCGCTGTTGTATCTCGTGCACTCGTACGGCACACCATTGTAATGACTATTTGCGCATGTCCTGCTACATTCCAACTACAACATTACAGTGCTGTTTGGAGGTGGTACATGCCACTTTACAACATCAACTGCTGCAGCTCTTGTAGCAGGCCACACCAGAACACAGAGACACACTTACCACACTTCCTGTACACGGACATGTCTAAGACACCCCGTTCCCCTTGCCGGATAGGCACACCCCTGCACTGACCTGTGAACACCAGACCACCACACGCCAGTTGTGCATGTAGGAGGATGCGTGCGTAGCTACACATTCAGGATCACTGCCAACGCTGAGGTGACAGCACACTGTGATGTTGCAGGGCTCGTGCCTATCATGCTAAGACAATGACCACAGTGACACACTTGCTAAGATGTGGGTTTGGGGGGCATTGGCGGTCCTGGAAAAGTTGAGATGAGTCTTCTGGCCCTCATGGGTATCTGTGTATCATGCTCATTGACTCTATGTTACCTGTGGGTGTTCTGGTGTGGCTCTTGGCTGTGTTCCCTTTCATTGTGCAGGTAGTTGTCCTGTTTAACACCAGCAGAAAGCAGGTGTAAAATCCCTGGTGCTAACGTCTCTTATTGCTGGAATTTGTTTCACATTGCAATTAGTGTGAAAGTTGTGATGTGATTTTTTTCGTGTGCTGAACAATATACGAACTGAGCAGTGTATCTCGTCAAGATCCAGCACCTGATGCACTATTACCAATCAATATAAATACAATGAGATTTCTTAATAGATTTTGTGTGTACACTGGAAGTGCAGCCAATACCTCTGTGCAATTCAATACAGGATTTTAGTATTTAGAATAAATCGGAAAGGTGCACCTCGTGTCTTTTTGCACGGGAACGGCTAGTCTCCATTTCATTATCAGCACTTTAACGGAAGTAAAGTTGAGATAAATCTAACACATTATTCAGAAATTGGTGCAAACTGCAGATATCACCAGTATTTCAGCGATAAGTGCCCCAAAATTTAACACCATGGTGGACACCATCAAATAACAGCAATAAGAACAAGAAAGAGTCACACAGCAGTTAAGAGAACAAACAAAAATGTTATTAATTTTTTATTCAAACTTTATTTTTTATAATAACAAATATATAAACGATAGACTAATAAACAAAATGTGACAACAATAACACAAAACAACAAGGCAGAACACTCCTGTGGGGACCATGGATGTCGACAACAGACCTGGAAATATAGAAAGATTGTTAAAAAAAAACAACATGGTATTCTCAACAAAATAACACAAGAAACAAATCACAGATATATAAAATGCATACAGCTAACAACATTTTATAAGTTTAAATTACAAAAAAAGTAAATGTTGCCGCTTTAAAATATTTACCGAATGTGAGGAATTTTTTTGCAGAAGGCACCACGCCCACAACGTTTTCATCAGTGGTGAGGATTTTTTTTTTTCCCCAATGGGGCAAACAAAGACCAATGCCTCCTTGATCACGTGCAAGATTTGCAAAAGAGTTCTGTCAAAACGGGATCCCAACAAAATATACTCGTACGGCACGGCAAGTATGATGAAACACCCAAGGACCCTTCATCCGAACAATCATGCACGAGAAGAGTGCAATCAGATGAGAAACACTCCTATTCTGTATCTGTAAAAAAGAATCACAAATACATTTATATTAATAACTTTCAAAATTATACTATTCCATTACTGTACAAACACATTTTATATAAATACTGACTAAGAAACTATGTCCCTGAACCACAAGTATGACAATGGTTAAAACACTACATGCATAATGCATGCTACTTTGAAGCAGTATATACCCTAAAGCCTACCTCACTAAAACTCAACATGCTAACTTACTAAATGATAACAGTACTATAAGGAGACACACTGGGTGAGTGACAGGGTGTTTCCTAGAAGAGTATGAATACTAACTAGGAAATTGAAGGTGTGAAACACAACTTGTAGGTGATTAGATGACTGCATCCATACTGCATAGGCATTTAAAGCAGTCCATGTGCTAAGACCTGGCTCACTGCATGACTACTTAGGCACTGATTGAATGATTAGAGTACTGCAAAGAGAGTGCCTAGATGAATTTATAAGTGCTAGGCTTTTCACACAGGAAATGGATTAGAAATTGGTACTAAATGGGTCACTAGAGGAGTGCAAAGACAGTGACAAGATATTTGCTGAACTGTATGCATACTGACTAGGAAATTGAAAGTGTGAAAGATAAGTGTCTAGGTGGTTAGAAGACTGCATACATAGTGGATAGGGGTTTGAAGCAGTCCATGTGCTAAGGCCTGGCTCAGTGCATAAATACTTAAGCACTGACTGAATGATTAGAGTACTGCAAAGAGAGTGTCTTGATGAATTTATGAGTGTTTGGGTTTTGGCACAGTAAATGGATTAGTACATGATGCTGAATAGGTCACTAGAAGACTGCAAAGGGAGTGACAGGGTGTTTCCTGGAAGTGTATGGATACTGACTAGGCAATTGAAGGTGTGACAGACAATGGTGTAGGTGGTTAGAGGACTGCATGCATAGTGGATAGGGGTTTGAAGCAGTCCATATAATAAGGCCTGGGTCACTCGATGAGTATTTGGGTACTGACTGAATGATTAGAGTACTGTAAGGAGAGTGCCGGGGTGAATTTATTAGGGTTTGGCGCAGTGAATGGATTAGTACATGATGCTGAATGGATCACTAGAAGAGTGCAACGGGAGTGGCAGGGTGTTTGCTGGAAGTGTATGGATACTGACTGGGGAATTGAAGGTGTGAAAGACAAATGTGTAGGTGGTTAGAGGACTGCATGCATAGTGGATAGGCGTTTGAAGAACTTCATGTGCTAAGACATGGCTCAGTGCATGAATACTTAGGCAGTAACTGAATCATTACAGTACTGGAAAGAGAGTGTCTTGGTGAATTGATAAGTGTTTGGGTTTTGGCACAGTGAATGGATTAGTACATGCTGTTGAATGGGTCTCTAGAGGACTGCAAAGGAAGTCTCAGTGAGTTTCCTGGAAGTGTATGGATACTGACTAGGGAATTGAAGATGTAAAAGACAAGTGTATACTATGTTCTAACACTACATGCATACTCCATAGACATTTGAAGCAATCTATTTGGTACTTAGACACTAACTAAAGAATCAGACTACTTATAGGACAGAGCTTAGGTAACACTTTTAAATTTTCAGTTCTGCCACAGTGAACAGAATAGTACATGGTACTACACCTTAGTGTCAAACCCTGACTCATTTTATCAATGCATAAGCAAAGACTAGCTTCTAATGCTACTAAAACTTGACAGCATGACAGATTTTAAAAGAGTTATCTGCTAAAAAATACACAATGTTACCAAATGATTCTCTCACAGTGGTTCCCAAATGCACACAGACGCACAGTGTGATTCTAGACAACAACCACTTTACCTAGGAGTTTACCAAAAATCATTCACTACTGTGGAAATGGTATGGGAACTGCACACAATCTTCATATTTCAAGACTGCACACTTGTGTCAAAGCCTGACTCATTTAATCAAACCATAAGCAAAGACTGGCTTCTAATGCGACTAAAACTTGACAACATGACCGGTTTCAAAACAGTTATCTGTCAGCAAATACACAATGTTACCAAATTCTTCTCTCACAATCCTTACCCAAATGCACACTAACTCACAGTGTGATTCTAGACAAGCACCACTATCCCTAGGAGTTTACCAAAACTTATTTACTTCAGTGCAAGTGTTAAGGGAACTGCACACAATCTACATATTTCACAACTGCAATTTACTGTCAATGCCTGACTCATTTAATGAAAGCATAAGCCATAACTATCTTCTAATGCTACTAAAACTTGACAACATGACATGTTTTAAAACAGTTATCCGTCAGCAAATACACAATGTTACCAAACACTTCTCTCACAGTGTTTCCCAAATGCACACAGACTCACAGTGTGATTCTAGACAAACACCACTATCCCTAGCAGCTTACCAAACTCATTCACTAGAGTGGAAGTGGTAAGGGAACTGCACACAATCTACATATTTCACAACAGCACTTTAGTGTCAATGCCTGACTCATTTCATCAACGCATGAGCAATGACTGGCTTCTAATGCTACTAAAACTTGACAACATGACAGGTTTTAAAATAGTTATCTGTCAGCAAATACACAATGTTACCAAATGCTTCTCTCACAGTGACTCCCAAATGCACACAGACTCACTGTGTGATTCCAGACAAACAACACTATCCCTTGCACTATACCAAAACACATTTCATAATCTACAAGGAGTACTACATTCTAGTGCAGAAACATAATCATTTCACAAATTCATAAACAATGACTGGTTTCTAATTCTACCAAAATGTAAAATCAGCACAGTTATCTGTCTGCAAACACATGAAAAACACCAATGCTTATCACTGAATGGTTTCTACATGCACACACACTGTCAATAAGATTGTAGAGAAAAAAAGTACTCCCTACACTTTAGCAGGAGAAATACATAACTCTGATTAAAATCAAAATAGTCTACATACATCCCCTCACAATTAAATAACTCATCTTTCAAGTTATTTTGTAGATTAAGAAGTATATCAGTCACTCACCATATTTTCTTTTACAGAATCTCTGCACTGTGCACCTCTCAGCACAAACAAAGAATGGAAAAGTTTCCCTCTCATTTTCCACACATATACATGTAAACATCAAATCACAATCCTTCACACATAAACTCAAAAGCAAACACACATTTCTATTGGTTAAACATTTCAACCCTTTCCAACTGAAATACATTTCAACCCTTCCCCCAATCTGCCTTCTGCCTATTACCATAGAAACAGGTCATGGAACACTGCACTGAGCACACAATGTTACTAAACAAGACAGGAAGTGTAAACATATCAGCTTTTCATATATAGGCACCGATCACAATCCTGTAAAAACCGGGTACGAACCGTCGGACGGAGCATATTCTCCGTCCGACGCGTACCCGGTCGTCAAAATCTACCAACATGGAATTACGATTCGCACGGGAACACCATTTCCGTACGAATCGTAAAAAACCCCGACCGAACAAAATAAACATACAAATGCGAACCGGGAAAGCGCCGACCTGACGTCGGGACGCACGCAGCCTGCCATTCACGAACCAGGAATTACGATTCGCACCGACGTCATCCCGCACGGTGAATATTTTCCGGCAGCCAAAAACTGCCGGGAAATCAGGACGACGCGAACAAGGACTACCAGTACGCGACGGACAGACAGGACGACGCGAACAAGGAGGACCAGTACGCGACAGGACGACGCGAACAAGGAGTACCAGTACGCGACGGACAGACAGGACGACACGAACAAGGAGGACCAGTACGCGACAGGACGACGCGAACAAGGAGGACCAGTACGCGACGGACAGACATGGACCCGAACCTACAAGTCATCCCGGCCCTCATAGCAGTCGACCTCCTCTACAGGTTCGGACGCAGACGCCGCAGAAGGTCAGAACAACTAAGGGAGGGGGGAAAGTGGGGTGGGGTGGGGGTGGCAGGACTAGGGCAGGCCACAAACCCCCCACCAAAGTCACACAGCACACATGCCCTGGACATACCTGACTCCCAGGCCCTGGTCACTACGAGGGGGTGGGGGCGTGTCCAGATAAGCCAGCGACGGCCACAACGGAAGTCCGTCACGACGCGAACCGGCAACACAACCAGACAGGTACGTCCCGTACCCACGCCTGAAGAGCGAGGGTACGAGTCGAACCACGCCCACACCCACGTCACCCCAACAATGGCGGGACGGCTCGTACCCACGTGGCAAAGGCCTGGGTACGGCCCGCACAAGCATCACATAGCGTGGGGACGGATATGTATGGACCCTACCCCCACCCATATGCATGGAGCGTACCCCCACCCCAACAGTGTAAGTACGACCCGTACCCACACCCGCGTACATATGGAGCGTACCCCCACCCCGACAGTGTAAGTACGACCCATACCCACCCGCGTACGTATGGAGCGTACCCCTACCCCAACAGTGTAAGTACGACCCCTACCCACACCCGCGTACGTATGGAGCGTACCCCCACCCCAACAGTGTAAGTACGACCCGTACCCACCCGCGTACGTATGGAGCGTACCCCCACCCCAACAGTGTAAGTACGACCCGTACCCACACCCGCGTACGTATGAAGCATACCCCCACCCCAACAGTGTAAGTACGACCCGTACCCACACCCGCGTACGTATGGAGTGTACCCCCACCCCAACAGTGTAAGTACGACCCGTACCCACACCCGCGTATGTATGGAGCGTACCCCCACCCCAACAGTGTAAGTACGACCCGTACCCACACCCGCGTACATATGGAGCGTACCCCCACCCCAACAGTGTAAGTACGACCCGTACCCACACCAGCGTACGTATGGAGCGTACCCCCACCCCAACAGTGTAAGTACGACCAGTACCCACCCGCGTACGTATGGAGCGTACCCCCACCCCAACAGTGTAAGTACGACCCGTACCCTCACCTCGAATGCATGGAGCGTACCCCCACCCCAACAGTGTAAGTAAGACATGTACCCTCACCTCGAATGCATGGAGCGTACCCCCACCCCAACAGTGTAAGTAAGACACGTACCCTCACCTCGAATGCATGGAGCGTACCCACATCCGTCTATGTCATGAGCGTACATATTGTGAAATTGGAGAGGTGGGTGCAGAGTCCTCCCAGCAGTGCCCTGAGACAGGAGGGGTGTGTGCAGAGTCCTCCCAGCAGTGCCCTGAGACAGGAGGGGTGTGTGCAGAGTCCTCCCAGCAGTGCCCTGAGACAGGAGGGGTGGGTGCCAATCACTCCTAGCAGTGCCCAGACGCAGGAGGGGTGGGTGCAGAGTCCTCCCATCAGTGCCCAGACATAGGAGGGGTGGGTGCAGAGTCCTCCCAGCAGTGCCCAGGCACAGGAGGGGTGGGTGTCTATCACTCCCAGCAGTGCCCAGACGCAGGAGGGGTGGGTGCAGAGTCCTCCCACTAGTGCCCAGACACAGGAGGGGTGGGTGCAGAGTCCTCCCATCAGTGCCCAGACATAGGAGGGGTGTGTGCAGAGTCCTCCCAGCAGTGCCCTGAGACAGGAGGGGTGGGGGCCCATCACTCCCAGCAGTGCCCATGGAACGCAAAGGGTGGAGTAGTCACAGATACCATGCCCACAAATGTCAGTCAGGTGCACAAAGACCCTGCAGTACATGTACCACATGTGTTCGAGGCTGGGAGTATACGCATGCATAGCGCAGAAAAGAATACATGTACAAATGAAGTCATGTCAATAGGCCACATACACAAGTAAAATGACTACCAAGGATGCCACGAATGACGCAGGTGGAGACATCGCTCAGCATGCATGTGCAAAGGTGAAGGACTACGTCACACACCCAGCTAATGGACACACAGCTCTGTGCCAAAGTCAGGGGACACCCTGCAGGGAAGAAGTCAGGGTACACAGAGGAAGGAATACACCTTGGGACAATAGCAACATGCAGCAACTGCATACATGAATGGAGAAAGGTAGCTAACACCGTGTGATGGCACACAGATCCCAGGGTCCCCCCATGAGCAGCACACTACTACATTTCCCACACACCCAACACATGACCAACACCCACAACCATGTAGCAGCCCCACCAACAGCAAGGCCAGCAATGCAGGAGTGTTCCAAGGGCAAAAATAAATAGCTTTATTCAGCATGAGAAAAAAACTAGTATGACGTGAGTCCAATTTCAACAAAGGCCATAGGGCAGTCCAGGAGTCCCAACTGGATGGGGGACACAGTGGGATGCGTGTCCCCTAGCTTGCCTGCACAGTTACAATCCGTCGTCTTCCACAGGGGTCAGGGCATCATGTGGGGGGGAAGAAACAGGCACCGCAGGGACAGGAGGGTGAAGGGTAGGTGTCGTGGGTGCAGGGATGGAGGACTCCACCACAGGGGGTGGGGCAGGGCCAAAGGCGGAGGCCAGGATCTCGCTGCACACCTTAGCAAGGTCCTCCAGGGACTCCCCTGCACCCGAAGGAACCACAGGCCCCAAGGAGGGGGGGGGGTCAGAGGGATGGGTCGCAGCGCCACTGTGGGAGGGTGTGGACAGGGGGGGAATCAAGCACCATGACCGGGGACCTCCTTGACCGCTTGCGGGGTGGTGTCACTGTGGGGCTCAGGGACAGAGCGGCCATGAAGGAGTCTTTGGGGGAGATGTGGGCAGGAGAGCTGAGGGGAGGGGATTTGGAGGGAGTGGATTGGGTGGAATGCGGACTCCCACTCTGGCTGCGTGTCATACGTTTGCCCCCCGACCCAGTGGGTGTGCCTACTGCACCCTGTGTGTGCGTGTCAGGAGGTGTGCGGCGGACCTTCCCTGCTGGTGTGGTGCCTGTGTCTGTTGTGGTGGTTGCATGCTTACGTCTGGGTGTATGTTGGACAGGCATGGGAGTGGGAAGTGTGGAAGGAGCAGGGGTAGGGGGTGGGACGTAGCGCTGCAGGAGACCCACTGCTGCAGTCAGTGTGGAGTCTATGGACCTCAGCAAGTTGCGTTGGTCAGCCTGCGATGAATGAATGCCCTCCAAGTATGCCTCCATGTTGTTGAGGACCTGGCTGTGGCCATGGAGGACATTAAGGATCGCAGTCTGACCAATCTGCAACTGCCGCTGGATGTCCACAGACTCAGTATTGGCGGCAGCAGTGGAGACAGGGGCAGGGGGTGCGGTGCCTGGCAGGAAGGAGACATGTGGTGACCGGGCACGTTGGGAAGGGACACGAGCACGTGGGAGGCGGGTGATGCCAATGGAGGGGGCGGTGCCAGATGTAGGGCTGCTGTCAGATGGTGGTGCAGCCACCGCCCACTCGGAGTGATCATCCTCGGACCCGTCCGCTTCATAGTCTGTTGTGCCAGTAGACAGGTCCCCGGGGTCACTCTCCACCGCCTCTGTCCCACTCGAAGTGCCAGCCCCGATGTCACCGCTGGCACTGGTGCTCGGTCCCTCCGTGCCGTCTGTGTCCATGTCTCCCACCGTGTCCCCCGACGATGCTGTGGGCAGGGTGAAGAGACAGAAAGTAATCATACACCTGAATACATATGTCACATGAGTACAATCTACGTAGGTTACAGTGCATAGCCTGAAACAACTACAAAACAAGGTACATACTTAGGCCCTGCAAGACACAGTTGTGTGACCCACCATGGCATGGAAAAACTATGGAGAGCATGACACAATAGCAAATGAGATGACATGGCATTCTGACTGAGGAGCAAGGCCCTGGGGACAATACAGCACTGCATCTGCACCACACAGCGTGGCAGGAAATTGGGATGAGCAGGGACCAAATCCAGGCACTAGAGGCACATGCAGCATAGGTAATACTGAGAACATGCCCACCCTGACTGGCACAATGCACCTTGAGTGTATGTCCAGACAAACATCACACACTGGCCAGTCCTAGCAAGGAGATGACAGGTCTTGACATGTATTTTATTTTTAAGAAACAAGGTCCCATTCAATTTAAAGATAGGTATAATCTCACAATTTTCCAATCAAAAATTGGATTATATGTTTTATTCAAAAAATGATTCAGATATAGTACAGTTGCTACGAACCAAAATACATGTGGTGAAATAAGTGAGCAGCCCGTGAGTTGTAAAAGGAAATCAGCCGATTTCCTAGCCGCAGGCAAGTGACTTAAAATGTGACTTTTTGTGTTTGTGAAAATAAAGGTTATTGAAAGTCACAATTGAACAACATCTCGTACTCAAATAAGATTTACAATGTATTATTAGGAGATTAGAGATGTGAGTCGACGACGTTTCGATCCCCAAAGTATGGTGGGATCTCTTCAGGACTAACCGATTGATGAAATGCCTGGGAAAGTATGCCTGGGTAGGTAGGGAAGGAAGGGGGGGGAAAAAAGAAGGGGGTAGAAGAAAAAAGAGAGGAGGGAAAGGGTTATTAAAAATAGAAAGGAAAGGCTAATATCAAAATGAAGCATTCCAGGGTAAGGATGCACTGGAGAGGGAGAGCAATGTGCATGCTAGGGATATATACGCAGGAAGGGTGAGAAGGATTGGGGTGGAAGGAAAAAAATGTGAGGGAGCAGCAAGGGGAGGAATGATACCAGAATTGGGGTGTGAGTATAAGAGATAACGGAGGGAGGAAGTGAAGGTGGAGTGGGATAGTGCCTTGGGAAGGGTGGAGGGAAGGGGAAAAGGGAAAGGAACTTACTGTGCGATATACCGCTGGAGAGCGAGAGTTACAGCAGGTGAAAGAGCTAAAAGGTTCTCCTGTGCCACAAGGGAATATCTGTTGGCGAAACAATGGGGGGAGAATGAAGGGGATGAAGTGTCAAGGAGCCGCAAGGGGACCGGAGGAAGTGGAGGGTAATAATTACCTGGAATTAGCGGAATAGGACTATAGGAACCGTCAAGATTGAGGATGGTGGAGAGTTAAGTCTAAGTGCACTCATTCCGTGTGGCCGGACAGCGGAAATCCAGTCTTAGGTAGTTGAGCAGTGGAATTCCTGGAGGCAGGAGAAATTAATTAGGGGGGGTTTGGTGTGCCGGTGAGCGGCGTAATGAGTTGTAGCAGGCCAGCGCGGTAACCGTTAATGGGGTGGGAAAGTAATTACCTGGGAATTAAGCCAGGAACTGGATAGGTCCTGGTACGGGAAAAGCGGCAGAAGATTCGCCGCGATTAAGGAATCCTTCGTGCTGGAAATCGGAGAGCCAAGACTGTTCACGTCAATGGTGGGTAATCTGTGGGCGGGAAGGGGGGGTAAGTGCTGGTAGTGCGGAGAAGGCCGAGGGTTAGTGGGGGGCCGATGAACGTTAGAGGGGCGATCACAGTACCTGAATGGTCAGCTGGTTCTCCGTAGCGAGACTGGGCTCGAGTAGAAGTTCCCGGGTCTGCAGCGAGTGTCGGACCGGAAGGGGCAGGTCATATGCATTCTCCTACGTAGGAGAGGGTGTGTGACGAGGGGGGCGTGTCCCGAGTAGTGAGTGCGATTGGAAGGGAGAAGAGACACGGGACGGGGAGAGACGGACGGCGTTGTGAGGTTTAGAATGAAGAAGAAGAAGTAAATACATACGGATAGGAAGGCAAGGAGGGGAATACATGTGGAGAGAGGGAGAGGGGGCCCGGAGCAGGGAAGCGATGAAAATCAGAATTGAAGTAGATTCGGGAAAGAACAAGGTAGGGTAATAATAGGGAGGAGTACATTAAGAGTAAGAAAGGCAAAAGTTAGCCGATCGTGCTACAAGAAGTGAGGGGTGGAAGGAGGTACAGGGGGTCCCAGGCGGGGTTGGGGGGGGGGGGGGTTTGGGGGTGGGGGGGGCAATTGGAAATCAGGCACTGTAGGCGAGGGGAGGTGTAAGGTTGAAGAGTGAAGGTATAGAGAATTGGATATATTGAGAAAGGGTAAAAGGAATAAAAGAGATAAAAAGAGGGGGGGGGGGGGCAAGACAGTCACAGTGTATGGACAACATATTCATACAAGGATAGCTTATTACAGAAGATTGGACCAGTCCTCCTGACGATTAAGCCCGGTGTGCAAACTGTCAGTACGAATTATCCATTTTAGTTCCTCTTTGTCCAAAAAAGCAGCAATGTTAGTGTTCCTTGGGGGTTGTTGGACCACGTTAATGACTTGCCATCTGATGTCGTCCTCAGTGTGGTTCAGGTTGGTGTAATGATCCACAAGAGGCGCATTAGGTGTTTTGCAGCGTATACGGCTTCTGTGTTGGCAAATCCGGATCCTGATCTTTTGTGTCGTTTGTCCAACATAAATCAAATCACAGGGGCAGGTAATAGCATATATCACATTGATAGTGTTACAATTTGAGAAATGTGAGAGAGTGACATCAATGTTACCATGCACAAATTTTTTCGTGTCTTTAGTGAAATTGCACACACTGCAATTTCCGCACTTGAAATGGCCTAGCAGTGGTGGTAAACCCCATGCGCCTCTAAGGGATTGGTCCTTTGTCTTGTTGGAAAGTGCTGCCCTTACAAGGTGGTCTTTTATGTTTTTGCTTTTTTTGAAAGCAAAAAGAGGGCGTTCAAAATTCAAAGTGCCGGCGTTAATTGTTGGCCAGTGTTTTAGAATGCATTTCCTAACTGTGTTTGAGATGGGTGAAAAGGTGGTCACGCAAACTATCTTGTCGTCCCTTCTTTTCTCTTTGGGGCTAAGTAGAGTCTCCCTTGGGCAATACCATGCTCTTTTAAGGGCTTTTTTCACTAGTTTGCGTGGGTAGCCTCTATTGGTCAATTTTTTGGAAAGGATGGAGGCCTCCGCAAAATAATCTTTTTTAAGATAACAATTGCGGCGTATCCTAAGAAATTGTGAGTAGGGAAGGGAGTCTCGCAAGGCTCTGGGGTGATGGCTGTTGTAAGATAGTAGAGTGTTCTTTTCTGTGGGTTTGCGGTAAAGCGTAGTATAAAGACCGCCATTGTGAGCTTTGATAGTTAGGTCAAGAAAGGCAATTTCGTCTCTACTATTGTTAACAGTGAATTTGAGGCCATTGCAGTGTGAGTTGAGCCAGTCTTTGAATTCAGTGAGGTTCTCCTCACTGTTGTTCCAAATCAGGAAAATGTCGTCAATGTACCGCTTCCATTCCAGAATAGAGTTTCTGAAAGGGTTCATGGGAGATAGTATGCGGTATGTCTCCAGCCAATCCATATAAAGTATGGCAAAATTTGGAGCAAAAACGGCACCCATACTGGTACCCTTCACTTGTTGATAGTAGTTGCCATCAAATAGAAAGAAATTCTTAGTCAGACAAATTTTGAGGAGCTTTATGATGAAAGAAGTAGGGACAGTGTGGGGTTGAGGTCTAGAGTTAAGGGTAATACCAATTATGTGAATGCCATCCTCTTGAGGGATATTCGTGTATAGAGATTCCACATCAAGGGTACAAAGTAGATTGTTAAGAGGGTCAAAGGGGAGTTCTTCTACAAGATTGACCATGGCCATGGTGTCCTTAATGTAACATTGGGTTTCGGGTACAAATTCCCTGATAAAAAAGTCAATGTAATTCCCTAGGGGTTCAAGTATAGAGCCGCAACCGGAGACGATAGGTCTTCCAGGTGGGGTAGTAACATTTTTGTGAATCTTCGGTAGGGTGTAAATAACCGGTGTGCGTGGAGACTTTGTGTTAAGGTACAAAAATTCTTTTTTACTCAGGAAGCCTTGTTGAACGCCCTCCTCTGTTGCATCAAGGATTAGTTTTTGTATCTCATTGGTGGGGTCACAGGGAAGTCTTAGATAGTGTTCAGGTATAGATAGTTGTCTTAAAATCTCTTGCTTGTATATATCTATGTCTTGGAGAACAATACCACCACCCTTATCAGCAGGCTTGATAATCAACTTGTCCATATGTTTAAGTTCTTGTAACGCAGAGGAACTAAAATGGATAATTCGTACTGACAGTTTGCACACCGGGCTTAATCGTCAGGAGGACTGGTCCAATCTTCTGTAATAAGCTATCCTTGTATGAATATGTTGTCCATACACTGTGACTGTCTTGCCCCCCCCCCCCCTCTTTTTATCTCTTTTATTCCTTTTACCCTTTCTCAATATATCCAATTCTCTATACCTTCACTCTTCAACCTTACACCTCCCCTCGCCTACAGTGCCTGATTTCCAATTGCCCCCCCCACCCCCAAACCCCCCCCCCCCCCCAACCCCGCCTGGGACCCCCTGTACCTCCTTCCACCCCTCACTTCTTGTAGCACGATCGGCTAACTTTTGCCTTTCTTACTCTTAATGTACTCCTCCCTATTATTACCCTACCTTGTTCTTTCCCGAATCTACTTCAATTCTGATTTTCATCGCTTCCCTGCTCCGGGCCCCCTCTCCCTCTCTCCACATGTATTCCCCTCCTTGCCTTCCTATCCGTATGTATTTACTTCTTCTTCTTCATTCTAAACCTCACAACGCCGTCCGTCTCTCCCCGTCCCGTGTCTCTTCTCCCTTCCAATCGCACTCACTACTCGGGACACGCCCCCCTCGTCACACACCCTCTCCTACGTAGGAGAATGCATATGACCTGCCCCTTCCGGTCCGACACTCGCTGCAGACCCGGGAACTTCTACTCGAGCCCAGTCTCGCTACGGAGAACCAGCTGACCATTCAGGTACTGTGATCGCCCCTCTAACGTTCATCGGCCCCCCACTAACCCTCGGCCTTCTCCGCACTACCAGCACTTACCCCCCCTTCCCGCCCACAGATTACCCACCATTGACGTGAACAGTCTTGGCTCTCCGATTTCCAGCACGAAGGATTCCTTAATCGCGGCGAATCTTCTGCCGCTTTTCCCGTACCAGGACCTATCCAGTTCCTGGCTTAATTCCCAGGTAATTACTTTCCCACCCCATTAACGGTTACCGCGCTGGCCTGCTACAACTCATTACGCCGCTCACCGGCACACCAAACCCCCCCTAATTAATTTCTCCTGCCTCCAGGAATTCCACTGCTCAACTACCTAAGACTGGATTTCCGCTGTCCGGCCACACGGAATGAGTGCACTTAGACTTAACTCTCCACCATCCTCAATCTTGACGGTTCCTATAGTCCTATTCCGCTAATTCCAGGTAATTATTACCCTCCACTTCCTCCGGTCCCCTTGCGGCTCCTTGACACTTCATCCCCTTCATTCTCCCCCCATTGTTTCGCCAACAGATATTCCCTTGTGGCACAGGAGAACCTTTTAGCTCTTTCACCTGCTGTAACTCTCGCTCTCCAGCGGTATATCGCACAGTAAGTTCCTTTCCCTTTTCCCCTTCCCTCCACCCTTCCCAAGGCACTATCCCACTCCACCTTCACTTCCTCCCTCCGTTATCTCTTATACTCACACCCCAATTCTGGTATCATTCCTCCCCTTGCTGCTCCCTCACATTTTTTTCCTTCCACCCCAATCCTTCTCACCCTTCCTGCGTATATATCCCTAGCATGCACATTGCTCTCCCTCTCCAGTGCATCCTTACCCTGGAATGCTTCATTTTGATATTAGCCTTTCCTTTCTATTTTTAATAACCCTTTCCCTCCTCTCTTTTTTCTTCTACCCCCTTCTTTTTTCCCCCCCCTTCCTTCCCTACCTACCCAGGCATACTTTCCCAGGCATTTCATCAATCGGTTAGTCCTGAAGAGATCCCACCATACTTTGGGGATCGAAACGTCGTCGACTCACATCTCTAATCTCCTAATAATACATTGTAAATCTTATTTGAGTACGAGATGTTGTTCAATTGTGACTTTCAATAACCTTTATTTTCACAAACACAAAAAGTCACATTTTAAGTCACTTGCCTGCGGCTAGGAAATCGGCTGATTTCCTTTTACAACTCACGGGCTGCTCACTTATTTCACCACATGTATTTTGGTTCGTAGCAACTGTACTATATCTGAATCATTTTTTGAATAAAACATATAATCCAATTTTTGATTGGAAAATTGTGAGATTATACCTATCTTTAAATTGAATGGGACCTTGTTTCTTAAAAATAACTTCCTACCCTTGGTCCCTTCTGATCAATAGGGTTTCCTTGTTTCTATTTTAGGTCTTGACATGTAGGCCATGGCCGCCCCACCCACCCCCTACATGAGACACATCTGTGGAGACACAGGATGCACTTACATCTCTTAGTCTGGGTGAAATACACATGGGATGCAATAAATCAAGATTGCACACCAAATACCCAAGGTGCGGCTCTCCAAAGAATCATGTACAAATGGGCATCATCAGATGATTGCTACAAGACACACAGGCAATGGCCACCGTGAGTATGAACTTGGAAAATCATGTCAGGCTGGACAGTGGACACTTGTAATACATCTCACGTCAATAAACATGGTGCCAGGGGACAATGGCACAGAGCACAAGCGATGCTGGTGACACAGAGATTGTCGGCATTCTCGGATTACACACATGATACCTAGGAAAAGATGCCCCTGGGGACAGTAGTGGCCACACAACTCCATGCTCCTGAATGGAAATGACTGCAACACACGCTAACATCCCTGCACTATGCGTAACGCACACTCATGCACATCATGTCACAGGCCACCACATGGGACATGCCTGCTGGAAGGCCTCGCACTCAAGAGATTAACTCCCATGTCTGAAATCAGCATTAGTGCCAACTGACATGGAACCCACAAGTCCAGAACTGGACAGGGCACAGGCAAGGTCACTAAAAATCTTACACACCACCCCCACACATGATGCTGCAGGCATTGTACACTTGGAGAAGGTGTCAGGCTACATTACTTTGTGATGGAGTGACTACACAGAGACCAGGGAACACATTGCATGGTGGGGAAGGGAGGCAGGTGATGCCTGCAACACTGTGGGTAACAGGTTCGTCACAACACCATAAACCCTGGAAGTGTATCCATGGAACAGTGCACTTACAAATGCTGGTGAAACACAACAAACACACACATGTACCTACCACCTTCCGGCTGCTGCATGTCCTGTAGACGCATGTCCAAGTCAGGAAAGACCACCGCCAGCACACGTTTCTGGATGTGGGAGAGACGGCGGCGCCCGCGGTTCTTGTGGCTCTCAGGTGAGTCCCCCAGCAGGACCCGTGCGATCCTCCGCGTCCAGCACCGGATATCCTGCCAGCGTTTCCTCACCTGGGACAGGTGCCGCCTCCGACCATCCGCACTCCTCACGGCGCTGATGGCGTCCAGCCATATCTGCTCCTTGGCAGAGGCGTCTACCTGTGAGGATGAACAAGTGACACTACATCAATACACCTTGCACATGTCACGGGGACACAGATTAGAACACATTTGCAGTTTACAACAAGGCATAGTATGCATCCAACGCATTGCAACTTTGTCATAGGGACATGATCCTGTGGGGGGAGGCCAAATGCAGTACGTGCAATTGAAAGGACACAGGTGGAATGAGGGCAACTATACAATCAATGATCCAGGCTCACACTGTGCATCACACCCACCCCTCCTGTCTCAGGGCACTGCTGGGAGTGATAGGCCCCCACCCCTCCTGTCTCAGGGCACTGCTGGGAGTGATAGGCCCCCACCCCTCCTGTCTCAGGGCACTGCTGGGAGTGATAGGCCCCCACCCCTCCTGTATCAGGGCACTGCTGGGAGTGATAGGCCCCCACCCCTCCTGTCTCAGGGCACTGCTGGGAGTGATAGGCCCCCACCCCTCCTGTCTCAGGGCACTGCTGGGAGTGATAGGCACCCACCCCTCCTGTCTCAGTGCACTGCTGGGAGTGATAGGCCCCCACCTCTCCTGTCTCAGGGCACTGCTGGGAGTGATAGGCACCCACCCCTCCTGTCTCAGTGCACCGCTGGGAGTGATAGGCCCCCACCCCTCCTGTCTCAGGGCACTGCTGGGAGTGATAGGCCCCCACCCCTCCTGTCTCGGGGCACTGCTGGGAGACATCAGGCATTCCCCCCCTGGGACCCCCCCTACAGTACAAAGCATGTGTGTCACACCTGGACACAATGGCAGAAGTCACAGTCACTAAAAAGGGACATAGTCTGTGCCAGTGGACACTGAACTCACCTGATAACCTGGTCGCCCATACAGCATGGGGTACCGTGGGAGGATCACATCCACCAAAGCCATGTTCTCCTCCAGGGTGAATGGCTGTGACCTCTCCACAGCCCTTGACATGGTTCCAGGGAATCAGTAGCAGCAGCTGGGTCGTGGAATACAGAGATGTGCAGGCAAGTGCTCCCTCATGGGACCTGGCTGCCTTATATCTGTCTTGCTGGCCCATCTCATGCACAGGAGTACAGAGTGATTCGTCACTCACATTTGCATCCTATGTTTCCTCCAATCCCTTCAAACCTAGCAGTCTGTGGGTTCTCTATCGGTTTCATTCTCCTGCATGATGTCAGCCCCACAAACACATTGCAACAAAGTAGATTCATTCCAACTGACTACTGCTGTGCACCTTCCGGGACACATTCAAATTTTGAACTTGGTCTCCATGACAACCAGCATGCATGTAGGCCTTAATACTTGTCCCTCATGTGTCCCCTATGTAATTTGGAGCTCCACACACAGGTACGGTGCGTTCCGGGGCCCTAGGGCACCCCGAATGCATTGCAACGGACCGTACACGCGTGCCTACGTTCACTATCACTAAGGGTTTCCTCGCGTATGCGTAGTCGTAGCGGTACGGGCCCTACACATGCCTGTACGCTCCCTATCACTACGAGTACGCATACGCGAGGCCACCCATAGTGATAGGGAGCGTACAGGCGTGTGTACGGCCCATACCACTACGAGTACGCATACGCGAGGCCACCCATCGTGATGGCGAGCGTACAGGCATGAGTACGGCTCGTACCACTACGAGTAGGCATACGCAAGTACACCCATAGTGGTACGGGCCGTACACACGCCTGTACGCTCCCTATCACTATGGGTGGCCTCGCGTATGCGTACTCGTAGTGGTACGGGCCGTACACACGCCTGTACGCTCCCTATCACTATGGGTGGCCTCGCGTATGCGTACTCGTAGTGGTACGGGCCGTACACACGCCTGTGCGCTCCCTATCACTATGGGTGGCCTCGCGTATGCGTACTCGTAGTGGTACGGGCCGTACACACGCCTGTACGCTCCCTATCACTATGGGTGGCCTCGCGTATGCGTACTCGTACTCGTAGTGGTACGGGCCGTACACACGCCTGTATGCTCGCCATCACGATGGGTACACATACGGCAGCACTCCCATAGTGATATGGGAACGTACACAGGCCCTCTTCGCAGCAGTACAGCGGTTTTCACACATCACAGTGGTGACAGGCGGCACACAGGTAGGGATAGGGCGGACATACTTGTCCATGGATGGACATACTTGTCCATGAATGGACATACTTGTCCATTAATTGACATCAAGGCATCGTCTGTGCATTACTACATGTGTGGGGCACAGGTGTGACGGCCTGTGATGTGGAACATTACTCCTGAGTCGAGAAGGCACCAGATGTATGATGAGATGTGTACAGATGTACTGTGTGATGGTGCAATGTGTGCCAGGCATGCCCTTGACTCCTTTGACATGTGTGCATGTCGTACTGCACACTTGGGGTGAGCGTCACTGGCATGGCACGGACACCAACACACGGACGTGTCCCCTGATGCCCAGTACAGGGGTTATCACACCTGACTTGTCACTACCCACGGTGCACAATGTGACTATGTCGTGTATGTGTGGGGGCTTCCCATCAGGTTGATGTTGGAGCACCCTCAAAAGCTGCAGCCGTTGCAGCAACCAACATGTGTCTGTGTGTAGATTGTCATTGCACACTGTTCCGCACACCATGCCACATGTGGTATCGGATGTGAGGTGCACATGTATGCATGGGACACGGAGTAGCGTGACAAGGACATGTCAGCATCCTCACAAGGAATGTGTGGTGAGTCATGACATGTGCACCTTCATGGCAAGGTGTGTGGGCTGTCCTAGTGTAATGTCATGTGACCTGTGGCTCCAGTGTTCCGCTACCAGTCTCTGCAATCGGCATCCTACTGCTGCTGATGTGTGGGCGTATGTCACTCCTGTCTTGCGTCTGGCTGTTCACTTGCACTGGGACACAGATATTCCCATGGCGTGGCATGGGGAGGTTCTCAATCTCGGTGTGTAGCTGGGTCTTGGTAGGAGTGTCACCTTGCATCCATACGTGTCCTGGGCATGTAGCACATACCTGACTCCATATGTAGCATATGTGTATTGTCAGATTAACATGTGCTCAGTACATATGATTTGTTGTCGTAGTGCACTCACTCTTCCTTGTCACTTCCAAATTACTGCAGAGCGCCGCCTCTTGCCCGACCAATTCCGGACTTGGCTGCCATGCAGGAGAATGACAGCATCCGGCTCTACCGCTTCACCCAACCGTTGATTCTGGAGTTGACGGCGAGACTGGCACCACACCTGCAACCGCAGCACAGGTATCCTACGGCACTGACACCCCAGCTGAAGGTAATGGCTGCCCTACATTTTCTTGCCACGGGTACCTTTCAAAATACCATAGCTCATGTTGGTGGCATGTCCCAGAGCATGTTCTGCCGTGTGCTGCATGATTTCTTAGAGGCCATGTTGATTCACCTGGATGAGTTCATCAAGTTCCCAACCCCTGAACAGATGACTGCGGTCAAGCGTGGATTCTATGCCCTGGGAGGGATGCCGCATGTCATTGGGTATATAGATGGGACACATGTAGCTTTGGTACCACCACACGCAAGGGAGGTGGCGTACCGCAATCGAAAGCACTACCACTCCATCAATGCCCTTGTGGTGTGTCAGTCCAACATGGTGATTTCACATGTCTGTGCTCGTTTTCCAGGATCAGCACACGATGCCTACATCATGAGGCGTAGCAGGATGCCTGAAATGATGATGCAGCTGCGCAACGAACGAGCATGTGTTGTTGGTGGGTACAGTCTGTCTGTCCTGTATTTTGCATAGCCTACCAGCACGACCGCTTCACCACTTCTAACGATGTCCATGTGCTTCCCATGTAGGGGACGCTGGCTATCCCAACATGCCTTGGCTGCTCACACCTCTCCGCAACCCCATCACGCCGGCTCAGCTCCGCTACAACACCGCCCATGGCCGGACAAGGCGAGTGATAGAGAGGACGTTTGGCCTGCTGTAGAGCCGATTCAGGTGCCTACACAAGACCGGTGGCGCACTCCCATATGCCCCGGCGAAGGTCTGCAAGATCTTCATGGTCTGCTGCATGCTGCACAACATGGCAGTTGAAAGAGCTGTGCCACTCATCCTGGATCAACATGACGAGGACCATCCACCCGTGGAGGACGAAGGGCTTGGCAATGGGGCTAGTGATGTGGAGGATGTGGAGCCGCAAGAGGACATCCGGACTCGGCTCATACGCGACTTCTTTGCTTAGTGGTGAGTACCAGTGTCTGAGTGTGCACGCATTGGTCCCCGTGTGGCATGTGTTGTGATGTGTGTGTCCACCTGCATGTATGGCACGTGAGTCAGAGGTGTGTGTGGGTGTGTCACTGGAGTGATGGTGGCAGTGATGGTTGTATTTCCCCAGTCATAATTGTGACCTAGCATGTTGTCATCCATACATGTGTCGAGTAAATGCACATGCAAGTGGCTGTGCTTTTTGTGGCTGACTTCTTGTGTGTCTCTCTTCCCCAGGTACTTGCGCATGCCGTCTGCTGCTTGCATTGTTGTGGCACTGCTATTCCTCATGGACATGACATCGTGGGCTGACTCAGCGTTACAGGCACGGACACGTTTGGAAGTCTCCATAGGGTAAGGGATGCATCTGGGGTGTATTGGGTGTGGCAGTTGTTCACGATGTATGCACACTGCCCCTGTCGATGTTTGGTTCCTCTGCAGCCATGTAGCATCACCATGGGACACGACATGCAGCTGTGTACACCTGAATAGATGGTCCGCCTGGTTGACAGTCATCAGTGATGGGATAGGGGATTGTGATGATGGCATCAATGTGTGTGACACTGCCCTCGGACACATATGGTTAGCATTGGCTTGACATGGTGTGGGACTTCCACATCAGCGGATCTATGGTGTATGGCAGTCTCTCCGTGAGCAGCTGTGGGTGTTTAGCTGTTAGCCGACGCTTGTGTGCCAGTTCCATGGCGAACACGCATTTGTGCTGCAGAAGGGGGGTGCCAGTGTTGGACCCACATGTTACTCCACATGATGTGTTCAGGTGTACTTCAAGTTGCCTCTGCAATCCCGAAAACATGACTAATAAAGGTGTCCCTATGCCTCCAAGGTGCCTTTTCTCAGTCAATGCTGGTGTGTTGCCACGGTGCATCCAGCATGTCTGGCATGGTATTCCATGATTGTGGCTATGTGTCAATGTGTCGAGTAGCAAGATGCATGCTGTGTGTGTGGGCTGAGACTGTGTATTGGCCATGATGTCCATGACTGTGTGGGTATTGTGACATGTGCCATCCCCATGCATCCAACGTTGTCCAGGACCCCATTCTCTGCATCCACCGGACTCAAGCTTGCAGGACATGGTTCTGCCACCTGTCTACACATACCTGGGTGCCCCCCAGGACACTGGACTGGATCCCTGACCTCTGCGCATGACTGTTGCTGTACTCAATGTGTCTGTCAGCATGGTTGTTCAGCCACCCCCTCAGCTGGTTGGGCCCATCACGGGTGTGTATGGTGCTCCATGTCTGTCTTGCCTAATACACTGTGACCCATGTGTCCTGTGCCCGACTCAGGCCCCAGGGTGTGGATGGTTGAAGACAAAAAATGACTCAGGCATGTTTAGACTTTACAAGAACCATGTTAGGTAATAATGCAACCAGCAGGCATCTACTCTTCATAGTGTGATTTATTATTGGGGGGGGACAAAGTGAGGGGCTTTCCGGGAGTTTGGAATCCAAAGTTCAGTAGGGGAGTTGGTGTCCTTGCCATTTGAAATCCTCAGAGTCCATGCCACAGTCTTTGTCAACATTGGTCAGTCAGTGACCAGCAGGGCCATGTGGCAGAGAATGTCTCTTGATGCTGTGATGCTGTTGGTCCAGTGGGCCAGGTGCCAGGCCAGGTGTCCTGGGAGATGGTGATGTAGTGCTGACCCTCACGGTCCTTTCCGTGGACGACCCGGCCTCCTGCGGGGACCCTCAGCAGCAGGCCGTGACGACGTCTGGGATGCTCCATCAGATGTTTCCTCCTCCTCCTCCTGATCCCTCCCTGTGGGTGGTGATGTTCTCCGCCTTCTGGCACAGGGAGGGTCGGCCATGTTGTCGGCCATCCGACGGAGTGTATCGTGAATCCCCTGGAACGCCGTCACTTGCTCAGCCTGTCTGTCCTCCATCCTCCGTTGGTGTCGCAGTAGACAGGCATGTTGCTGGGCCTGCTGGGTCTTTATCTCATCGAGGGTCCCCTTGATCTCATTGAGGGTGGACACAACCTGGGCCATGCCCGTGGTGTCCTGCCGGTATGTGTCCATGATGTCACGGACATGGGCAAATACCGGTTCCCCAGCCAACTGGTCAGGCTCGCTCCTCCGCCGTCCCCCACTCCCACCACCCCTGCCCACTTGCACCTGTCCTGCCCTTGTGGGTACATCGGGTCTCCGGGACCCCTGAGGGGTGGCATTGGCGTTGTCGCCTGCCTCCTCCTGGGTGCCCGGGACACCGTGTGCCTCCTGGCCAGCCTGGCTGCATTGTGGTGTTGGGGCAGGGATCCTGGGTGTCTCCTGGGATGTGGCAGGAGTGGGGGTGGTGGTTGGCACAGTTGTACCTGACGCAGGTGCTGCAGGTGGTTGGACACCAGAGGGGCCAGGTCGGTCGGGGTCGTCCACAGAGTGGTGAGAGTGGTCGCTGCCGGTGGGATCAGGCTCCTGCAGATCCGGGTCCTGTGAGTCTTCCCCCCCAGTGTTGGGGGGTGAACCACGACGTTGACCTGTGAGTGAGAGAGACAATGTTAATTTTGGTCCATGCAACATCCATGTTTCATCAGTTTCAAAGTTGGGACATTTCCTCTTGGCATTGGGATCTGTCCTGCATTCCACTCACAGTGCACTTGTGCATGGGTGTGTCCCTTGGGCACCACTTTGGCCCCTTTAACTATGTGTGGCACGGTCTTCCTTGCTGCGTCAAGTGTGACTGCAGTCAGCAGTGGAGTGGGCAGGTGTGGCGAGCCATGCATTGGCGCCTTCCGTGTGGCACTGTACATGTGCACATGGAGTGGATCCACACACTTATATGGTCCAGGTAGCTGTCGTTGTGCTCGTAAACAGGTTGTGACATGGCCCTGTGTTTTGCCATGGGGAAGAGGGGGGGTTCTGGGACTGGCCACCCTTGTCTACATGCATGCAGTCTACCTGCTGACGAGCAGACATTCGCACACGCCACACGGCTGATTTGCTCTCCCTGTGTCTCGCTCCCTCTCTGTCCACCTCTCCCTCCCTCCGTGTGTCAGCCTCCTCCCTCTGTCCGTCTCCCTCCCTCTCTGTCCCCCTCTCCCTCCCTCTGTGTCCCCCTCTCCCTCCATCTGTGTCAGCCTCCTCCCTCTGTCCGTCTCCCTGAGTCTCCCTCCCTCTCTGTCACCCTCTCCCTCCCTCTCTGTCCCCCTCTCCCTCCCTCCGTGTGTCAGCCTCCTCCCTCTGTCCGTCTCCCTCCCTCTCTGTCCCCCTCTCCCTCCCTCTGTGTCCCCCTCTCCCTCCATCTGTGTCAGCCTCCTCCCTCTGTCCGTCTCCCTGTGTCTCCCTCCCTCTCTGTCACCCTCTCCCTCCCTCTGTATCCCCCTCTCCCTCCCTCCGTGTGTCAGCCTCCTCCCTCTGTCCGTCTCCCTCCCTCTCTGTCCCCCTCTCCCTCCCTCTCTGACCCCTCTCCCTCCCTCTGTGTGTCAGCCTCCTCCCTCTGTCCGTCTCCCTGTGTCTCCCTCCCTCTCTGTCCCCCTCTCCCTCCCTCTGTGTGTCACCCTCTGTCACCTCAGCCCAGCTTCCTGGGCACACACTGTTAGCAGATCTTTGAGTGGCCCTTGGCTTGTTGATGTGAGTTTGTTTCTGATCTCCAGGCACCCATTGGGTGTGATGTGTGTCTGTGCGCTGCTGCTGTGGTGGTGTGTGCTGCCACTCTTTCACAATGTTGGCTGTTCATTAGCTGCTGTCATGTGCAAAACAGTGCCTTCACCCCCATGTGTTGATGCAAGGCGTCCGCCATTTGCTGGCAAGTCATTCCTGTGTTGGGACACACTGTTTGTCTGGCTGTGACCTAGGCCATATGGGCAGAGGGCATTGTTGTCTGCTTCGGAGTTGCACTATGTTGATTTTTTTGGGCCCAGCCTCCCGCCATCCGGGTTACCGTGTCATGTGTTGGTGTCTTCTGTGGCCTGTGACTTGACATTGTCCAGCTGGGTGCATGGGGCATGGTGGCAGCAGTAGCATGTGCGTGCTCATGGAGTGTGGTTGAGTCATGCGATGGCTTGGGGTGGTTGCGTGCCTGTTAGTGATTTTGGTTGTGGATGCCGTTCCCCCCATGTGAGGTGCGTTGTTTGTGTACTCACCCGGGTCTCGGAGTCCTTCTAATCCTTCGACTGCCTCCACCGGCAGTATGGCCATCACCCTCTCCTCCCAGGGCTGGTAGTGTACGGGTCTGCGGGGCCCTCCTCCGGTGGCGTTGGCCTGGTCGTGTTCCTCCTGCCTCTTGGCTCGGACCCTCCTCCGCAGATCGTACCACCTGTTCTGGCATTCCTGCCTGGTCCTTCTGGTGTCCCCAACAGCATTCACAGCATCGATGATGGTCTGCCACATGGCTGTTTTTGCTACCATGCTGGTGTTTCTGACCAATGTTCCAAAGAGCTGTGGCTCGACTCTGAGGATTTCATCAACAAGAACCTCCAACTGTCGGTTACTGAACTTTGGATTCTTGGTAGTGGGCATGGTGAGGGGTGTGGGTGTGGATGGTGGGGGGGGTGTGGATGGTGGGGGGGGTGTGTGGATGGTTGTGGGTGTGTGGGTGTGGTTGTGCAGGTGTGTGTGTGTGTGAATGTGATGAGGGTGTGTTTGTGAAGGTGGTTGTGTGGAGATGTGCAAGTGTAAGGTGTGGTGAAGCTTGTAGTAAGGTGCTGTAAGTTGTCTGTGGTGTCTGGCAGCAGTGAGTCTGTTGCAAAGGCTCATGGTTTGTGTGTGTGGGCCCTTTTTATTGGTCCATTGGTGGGTGTGGCTGTGTTTGAAGTTTGGGTGGGTGTGTTATAAGGAGTGGTGGTGTTTAGGGCCTCTGTTTGTTTTTGGCAGTTGCAGGTCAGTGTATGTGTTTTTTTAGTGTTTGTTGGCCATGTTTAGTGGCTTTGTGCCATTCGAATAGTGTATTCTTGTGTTGTTTTGTTTTGTCCTGGTTGTGTACGTGCGTTTTGAGCGTGTGTACGGTGTGTAGATGGGCCATTTGGTTGTACGGTGCTGACCTTGTGTGTGGCTTGGCACGACTCGTACATGCGGTTGTGATGTTGGGGCATGGGGTGCGCTCCGTACTTAGGAGGTTGTGGTGGCGGTGCGACTCGAACGTACTGGGGTGTGGGTACACGGTGGTACGACACGTACAGGGGTGGGGGTACGACTCGAATGTAGTGGGGTGTAGGTACACGGGGGTATGACACGTAGAGGGGTGGGGGTACGACTCGAACGTAGTGGGGTGTAGGTACACGGGGGTATGACACGTAGAGGGGTGGGGGTACGACTCGATCGTACTGGGGTGTACTTAGACGGTGGTACGACACATACAGGGGTGGGGGTACGACTCGAACCTTCTGGGGTGTAGGTACACGGGGGTATGACACGTACAGGGGTGGGGGTACGACTCGAACGTACTGGGGTGTGGGTACACGGTGGTACGACACGTACAGGGGTGGGGGTACGACTCGAACGTACTGGGGTGTAGGTACACGGGGGTATGACACGTACAGGGGTGGGGGTACGACTCGAACGTACTGGGGTGTAGGTACACGGGGGTATGACATGTAGAGGGGTGGGGGTACGACTCGATCGTACTGGGGTGTACTTAGACGGTGGTACGACACATACAGGGGTGGGGGTACGACTCGAACGTACTGGGGTGTGGGTACACGGTGGTACGACACGTACAGGGGTGGGGGTACGACTCGAACGTACTGGGGTGTGGGTACACGGTGGTATGACACGTACAGGGGTGGGGGTACGACTCGAACATACTGGGGTGTGGGTACATGGTGGTACGACACGTACAGGGGTGGGGGTACGACTCGAACGTACTGGGGTGTACTTAGACGGTGGTACGACACGTACAGGGGTGGGGGTTCGACTCGAACGTACTGGGGTGTGGGTACACGGTGGTACGACACGTACAGGGGTGGGGGTACGACTCGAACGTACTGGGGTGTAGGTACACGGGGGTATGACACGTACAGGGGTGGGGGTACGACTCGAACGTAGTGGGGTGTAGGTACACGGGGGTATGACACGTAGAGGGGTGGGGGTACGACTCGATCGTACTGGGGTGTACTTAGACAGTGGTACGACACATACAGGGGTGGGGGTACGACTCGAACGTACTGGGGTGTAGGTACACGGGGGTATGACACGTACAGGGGTGGGGGGACGACTTGAACGTACTGGGGTGTGGGTACACGGTGGTACGACACGTACAGGGGTGGGGGTACAACTCGAACGTACTGGGGTGTGGGTACACGGTGGTACGACATGTACAGGGGTGGGGGTACAACTCGAACGTACTGGGGTGTGGGTACACGGTGGTACAACACGTACAGGGGTGGGGGTACGACTCAAACATACTGGGGTGTACTTAGACAGTGGTACAACACGTACAGGCGTGGGGGTACGACTCGAACGTACTGGGGTGTGGGTACACGGTGGTACGACACGTACAGGGGTGGGGGTACGACTCGAACGTACTGGGGTGTGGGTACACGGTGGTACAACACGTACAGGGGTGGGGGTACGACTCGAACGTACTGGGGTGTACTTAGACAGTGGTACAACACGTACAGGGGTGGGGGTACGACTCAAACGTACTGGGGTGTACTTAGACGGTGGTACGACACGTACAGGGGTGGGGGTACGACTCGAACGTACTGGGGTGTGGGTACACGGTGGTACGACACATACAGGGGTGGGGGTACGACTCGAACGTACTGGGGTGTAGGTACACGGGGGTATGACACGTACAGGGGTGGGGGGACGACTCGAACGTAGTGGGGTGTAGGTACACGGGGGTATGACACGTAGAGGGGTGGGGGTACGACTCGATCGTACTGCGGTGTACTTAGACGGTGGTACGACACGTACAGGGGTGGGGGTACGACTCGAACGTACTGGGGTGTGGGTACACGGTGGTACGACACGTACAGGGGTGGGGGTACGACTCGAACGTACTGGGGTGTGGGTACACGGTGGTACGACACGTACAGGGGTGGGGGTACGACTCGAACGTACTGGGGTGTGGGTACATGGTGGTATGACACGTACAGGGGTGGGGGTACGACTCGAACGTACTGGGGTGTGGGTACACAGTGGTACGACATGTACAGGGGTGGGGGTTCGACTCGAACGTACTGGGGTGTACTTAGACGGTGGTACGACACGTACAGGGGTGGGGGTACGACTCGAACATACTGGGGTGTGGGTACACGGTGGTACGACACGTACAGGGGTGGGGATACGACTCAAACGTACTGGGGTGTACTTAGACGGTGGTACGACACGTACAGGGGTGGGGGTACGACTCGAACGTACTGGGGTGTGGGTACACGGTGGTACGACACGTACAGGGGTGGGGTTACGACTCGAACGTACTGGGGTGTAGGTACATGGGGGTATGACACGTACAGGGGTGGGGGTACGACTCGAACGTAGTGGGGTGTAGGTACACGGGGTATGACACGTAGAGGGGTGGGGGTACGACTCGATCGTACTGGGGTGTACATACACGGGTGGGTGTTCGACACGTACACGGGTGTACATACAGGGGGGGGTGTACATTAACGGGGAGTACGACTCGAACGTATGGATGCTGGGGGGAGTGTTTGGCGCGTATGCGGGCACATATCTCCATGGTTGCAATGGGAGTTCGGTACGGACGGTGTTTTTACCATACGGTTGTGAGTTCGGACGCACGGGTGGGATCGTGATTCCTCGGTCGGACTTGACTTTTCACGTTTGTACGGTAAATCGTCCGAGGACGTGTCGGACACATTTTCCGACCCGAGGACGTGTGGGGAATGATTCCGAATGCGGTTCGTATGGACTTTTTACCATGCGAATCGTGATTGCCAGTTCGTACGGAACTTGTACGATTCGTACGGTAAAAAGACCGGATACGAGTCGCACGGGGATTTTTTCTACCGGATCGTAATCGGCACCAAAATGTTCCTTACAATCTGTTTTGTCAACCAATAGTGTAGTGTAGAAAGTAGTCATACAACCAATGAGTTATTAGATCCGCGCACCCAATGCGTGAGAATCCGTGCACCCAACGCGGTAGGATGCGCGCACCGTGCGCGCATTTCACCGTTTAAAAGAAAAAAAAAAAAGGGGGCCCCAGAGGGTCCTTCTGGGACCCCCTAAGCACCTCTAGAGGGTCAGAGTATTTCCACTCTGCCTCCTTGATATATTTTGCACACTTATTCCCCTTCCTTCTTCAGCCTCGCTTCTACCGAGGCAGAAAATGGCCGCCAACAGTTTCTGGTTTCGAATGTAGAGAGACACTCGACAGCCAATTAGCATTCAGCGCGCGATCGGGAGGGTGCGCGCTGGTTTCGAGGAGAGTGCGCTAACTGTGCGGGTAGGGTCCGCGGATCCTCCCCGGCCATAGATATCACTAACTATTTTACCCTATTTTTCTCAGGAACTACTGAACAGATTCACACCAAATATGCAAAAGGCACGAGTCCGAACTGAGAACTACCTCTTTGCCAAATTTGGTGTCATTCCGTTCAGCGGTTCGGGCTGTAGCTGCGACAACAGATCCTATGGGAAATTGCATGGGGAAAACGTGTTTTGGGACCCCCCTTTTTTCTCGGCCCCCACTTGACAAATCACCACGAAACTTTCAGGGTAGGAGCGGAGCAGAGCTGGCCAAAAGTTTGGAGAATTTCGCGAAGATTCGTCAATCGGCGCCAAAGATATTCCAAATAGAATGTTGCGGATTTCCTATGGAAAATAGGTCCTAACTATAACTATCTACTGCCGACCGCCAGTAGATAATATATATATATATTTATAATCTCATACATATATATAAGAAATATTTGAAGAAACTAATATTTAAAAATACATATTTTAATAAATCATAAATGATGTACTAGTATCAAACATGTATACATATTTAAATATGCCAACAATATACATTATTAAAAAAGGAAACTAATTTATTTAAAATTAATATGAAACAATACAATTGTTTTACAATGTAATTAAAAAGAATGTATTATAAATATTATTATTACAATAGACCAAACACATAATTATATAAATTAGGACAATATAAAATAAATGATTAAAGGACAAAATAAGTACATATATATTTTCCACTACCTTAAAAACATTTTTAGACTAAATAAATATAAAAATAAATGTTCCCACCTAATACAACACAACAGTAACAAAAATCTTAATATTACACAATAATAATCACACAATAATAAAATGCACTACTCAAACTGCAATAAATATAAAATTACATAAAATATTACATTGCAAAATATTTAATTTATTATACCCACTACAATTAACACAACAATAAAAATTATAATTAACAAAAATAAAACATGTAATTTTCCCACTGCAGTCAGTGCAACAGTAGGGAAAATGTTGGATTGCAGAAGGGTAACATTTACTACTCCCACTCCATTTGGAGCACCAGTTGGGAAAGTGTTGGATAACGGAGTGATAAAATTCACTATTACAACTCCAGTCAATGCGACAGTAGGAGAAGTGCTTGACTGCGGACGGGTAAAATGTATTATTCCCACTCCAGTCAGTAGAATAGCAGGGAAAGTGTTTGTTTGCGGAGGGGTAAAATTTACTATTTCCACTCCAGTCAAGGCAAACATAGGGAGAGCACTGGATTGTAGAGGGGTTAACATTTACTATTCCCACTCCAGTAAGTTAAATAGTGGGGAAAGTGCTGGATTGCGGAGGGGAAAAACGTACTATTCCCACGCCATTGTAACAATAAAAACAAGTAAAATATCTTAAACACAATTAAAATAATTTAAAAAGATTAAATACATTTAAACAAATATGTTGAATTCAAAATATATTTAATGTTAACAATTTTAAATTAATTTGCTTCACACCCCATACCCGTACAAAACCTACATCCAAATTAAGATATTTTACACATAATTGTGTATTTTACGCACACAATTAACCTAATTATTTATCAATTAAACAAATATTATTTATGAAAATCTAAATTATAAATTCATTAAAATTATATAACTTCCCATCCTTTACCAATATAAGCCCCAGACCCTCACCTAAAATTAAATTAAAAAACAATTAATAACACAATTAATTAATTTACAATCAAATAAATATTAGTATTTCACAAGTAATTAACAAATAAAATAAAATAGTTTACTCACCACCCTTTACCCGTATAAACCCCACAACCCAAACCTTAAAAGCATTTAATTAAACAGTTATCAAAATTACCAAATAAGCAATTAATAATTAATAAATAATTATTAAAAAATAAATTACTTCCCACCCTTTACCCCTATAAACACCACAACCCACACCTAAAAAATGAATTACAAATTTAACATAAATAGTTAGCAATTAATTAATTAATATTAATTAGCAACTGATTCATAATAAATTAAATATAAAGTACTTCCCACCCTTTTCCCTTAAAACCTTACAACCAAAACCTAACAAATTACTTAGACAATTAACATAATTAATTATCAAATAATTAATTATTATTAATTATCAACTAATTATTAATAAATTAAAAGTAAATGAAGTGTTTGCAAACTACCCTCCGATTTCGCTTTTGCCAGGGTTTGCAAAAATTGCTGAAAAATATGTCAATTCCACTCTCTCTACGTTTTTGGGGAACGTTGAATGTTTCTTCCTTCACAAACTGGCTTCGGACACCAACAGGGCACGGAGACGGCCCTGTTGGTAGTAGTAGAAAAAGCCAGAAAAATCCTGGATGTCGAAGGTTCTGCGGCTATTGTTCTCCTAGACCTTAGCACGGCCTTTGACACGGTTAACCATCAACTACTGATCCAGGGACTCAGTGATTTAGGAGTGAGACGGACGACACTTAAGTGGCTGGAGTCCTTTTTAGAGGATAGATCATTTCAAGTTTTTGAGGACAGATTCATCTCTGAAAGTATGCCACTGAGGTGTGGGGTTCCTCAGGGTTTATCCCACGCTTTTTATTGTTTACATCAGCCCCCTGGCTGAGGTTGTTAAGCATTTTGGCATTTAGATTATCACGTATACGGATGACAGTCAGCTGATTGTCTCCCTTAGTCAACGTGATAAAGCTGAAACTGATTTAGCGGGCTGTCTCGAAAGGGTGTCTGCCTGGATGGAAGAGTCTTATGTGAAGCTTAATGGGGCTAAAACAGAGGTGATGTTCCTGGGCAAAGCCTCCCCCTAGAACGCTAGTTCATTCTGGCCCAGGTGTCTGAGATCAATGCCCCCTTCTAAAGAACAGATTAAGAGCCTTGGTGTTTGGCCGGACCACAATTTAAACTTTAAGGAACAAGCACGTAAAGTGGCAGGGAGTTGTTACGGGAATTTGAGGATGATAAGGAAAATCTTCCCCCTACTGCCTTTTAATGCCAGAAGATTGTTGGTTCAAGCATTGATTCTCTCTCGACTTGATTATGCCAATGTTCTTTATTTAGGATCTCCTTGTTCAACTATCAAAAAATTGCAGACGGTAAAGAACTGTGCTCCACGCCTCCTTATGCAGACCCCCAATCGGGAATCTGCAAGGCCTTCTATTGCCACCCTCCATTGACTCTCGCGGAAAGGGTTCAGTTTAAAGCATTGTGCATCACTCATAAGATAATGGTATCTAAGGTTCCACCCATTTTCCAGTCTATCATCTCCCCTTACTGTCCCAATAGGTCCCTGCGCTCAGGTGATACATTTCTTGCAGTAGTTCCCAGGATAAAAAGGTCCCGGAGTGGTGGACGTTTCTTCACCTATAACGCTGCAAAATTGCAGAATCAGCTACCTGATCACATTTGGCTTGAGGATAACTATTTGACCTTTTGAAAACTTCTGAAAACTTTTCTTTTTCCGTGAATACCTTCTTTAGTTCCACAATGACTCCGCTTCTAGCTCTAGGAGGCCTTCCGGCAGCCATGCGCTTTAGAAATGAAGATTCATTCATTCATTTATTCATTCAGATAACTACTAAAAATGTAACTAATATTGTAGGAAATTATATTTTAAACAACTATATTTAAAAAAATTATATTAATGACTTCTTTATTTTTAAAAAATTGATATTACTCACCTTCAATTCAATATTCTTGACAACAACATTATTGCACTGAATATTTCCATTACACAATATTTTTAACTCGATATTATGGTAGCTCACATTTTTTTCCCTCGATATTCTGTCTCATTACCAACTGGAACGGGTGTGTTAGAGAATCTTAGTCACACCAGTGGGTTGGCTTAGCCAGATCTAACGCTTCAGGAGAAAGTTTCTTCATCTTGGATTTCGGGAGAATAGTGGTTTCTGGTGCAAAAATATGCCACACTTTGGAGGAAGTGGTCATACCTGAGGGTAGAACCGTGCTTCCCATTGGTCAGGTTTGTCCCCGTGCTCAGGAAGACTGCATACATTTTGAAGAGTTGCCAAGCAGCTCAGATCTACTGCCTGAAACAATAAGTAAAAGAAGGACTGCCCAGCTGAAACCCTGATCTGCACCTAAAGGACTGCACTTTGAAGGACTCCACCTGCTGTACAATCTGGTATTATAGCCCTAAGGACTATGCCTGGCTTCACAAGGATTAAGGAGTGGACCCCCTGCAAACTGCAGAGCTCACCTGCATCATCTCCACCAAGAAGTCTCCATCCTGGAGTGCGTTAAGGTTTGACAGGTGCATTGTGGGAATTGTAGTCCCAATATCCCAAGGACCAGGCTTCTAGACCCTGGGATTGGTGTATTGGACACATTAAACCCTCAAAAGCAACTTCAGGATGAAGTTCCAGACCCTTGAGCAAGTTTTGGAAAAAGCTCCATAAGGTGACCTACCAAATGTTGAGAATCAGGCCGACTACATCGAACTGCGAACCTGCCTGCATATCAGGTCCATCCCGATGAAAGCTTCGGAGCTCCAGACTTCCAGGAGATGACTGGGGCCTCACGCAGAATGAAGCCAACAACGTTGACCCAAATCTGTCTTGAAGAAGAGACTTGCTCCACGTTTGAGTAAAAATCCTCCAAACAAGTCTCTAAGTGCGAAGGTAAAATTTTGACTGAGACCTTTCGCTTAATGTGTCTGACCAGGGCTCCATTGTGGCTGGCCTAAAACTTTGACTTTGTTCCGGTCAAGCGCGACTAGATGTCTCAATTTGGCACTCTTGGTTTTTAAAAACTAGAAAGTGTTTATTCTTTAAAAATGTACAGCTTCTGTTCCCTACATTGGATTTATGTCGTTTTTATGTCTATTTGTTCATAACAATTTAACCTATTTTTGTAAATTGTTGTTGGAGTTTTATTGTGCAATGTGTCTTTCTTATTTAATGTATTGTTGTTTTAAAAAGATTTACACACCCGTCTCCTAAGTTACACCTGCCTCCTCATTTCCAGCTACCAAGGGTTGAGGAAGGGAAAAATGTATTGTGACCTTGACTAACTCTTTTATTGTGTTTGTGGCCTAATTATTAGTGGTAGGTCCCTAATTATCACTACTAATAAAACACTTTCCAACAAGGTGTAATAACAATGATGGAAAGGGAAGATGTGCTGTAGTAGGAGGTGTAATCACAATGGTTGTAAAGTAATGAAGTGCTGTAGGGTGAGGTGTGATCACTCTGGATAGAAAGAGAAAAAGTGCTGTAGGGTGAGGTGTGATCACACTGGATAGAAAGAAAAGACGTGCTGTTGGGTGAGATGTGATTACACTGGATAGAAAGAGAAGAAGTGCTGTAGGGTGAGGTGTAATCACTCTGGATAGAAAGAGAAGAAGTGCTGTGGGGTGAGGTGTGTTCACAAAGGATAGAAAGAGAAGACGTGCTGTAGGAGACTGTGCAATAACAATAGATGGAAAGGGAAGAAGAAGTGTAGGAAGAGGTGTAATCATACTGATAGAAAGGGGAAAAGAGCTGTAGAAGAAGGTGTAATCACACAGGATGGAGGGAAAAAGTGCTGCAGGAGGAGGTGCAATCACACTGGTTGGAAAAGGAAGAAGCAGTGCAGGAGGATGTGTCATCCCACTCCTTGGAAAGGGAAGATGTGTTGTAGAAGGAGGTGTAATCACACTGGATGGAAAGGGAAGTTGCGGTATAGAAGAAGATGTAATCACACGGGATGCAAAGTTAAAAAGGGTTGTCGAAGGACGTGTATTCACTCAGGGCGGAATGGGAAGAAGGGTTGTAAGAGGAGAAGGTATAATCACACTGGATGGATAGGGTAGAACTGTTGCAGGAGGAGAAGATGTAGTCCCACTGAATGAAAAGAGAAGTGTTATAGGAAGAGGTGTTATCTGGTTGGATGGAGAGGAAGGAAGTATCGTAGGGTGAGGTGTATACTATGGATGTAAAGGTAAGAAGCGGTTCAGAAGGATGAGTAATCACACTGGACAGAAAGGGAAGAAGCAGGGCAGGAGAAGGTGTAATCAAACAGGATGGGAAGTTAAGAAAGGGTGTAGGAGGTGGTGTTTTCACACTGGTTGGAAAGAGGCGAAGTCCTGTAGGAGGAGGTGTAACCACACTGGAGTGAAAGATGAGAAGTAATGTAGGGTGAGATGTAATCACACTGGATGGAAAAGGAAGAACTGGTGCAGGAGGGGGTGATGTAATAACACTTGTTTGAAAGGGAAGAAGCGGTACAGGAAGAGGAGTAATCACACTACATGGAATGGGAAGAAGCAGTAAGGGGAATGTTGATAGAATAGAAACCTAACATTGTCATCTTATTCGTGCTTTACCCAATATTATGTTAGCATTTATATGGTTAATACATTATATATGCATGTTGTGCTTAGATGCAATCAGTAAATACAGATGATGCGTTTGTTAGGTTGACATTTTTGCCACCATTTTAGGTCTCAAGGTCGCCATTTTCTATTGTAATCAAAACTGTTGCTTGCTCATTTACGAGAAATGGTTTTTGGTAAGTTTTGTTTCTCCAATCGAAACTTGCTCATTAACGCATGCCTTTTCTGTTACATAGAAGACTTCTCCCACCTGTTTAGAAGGGAGGATAGGCCAGACGACCTTGGATAGTAGGTAGCTTGTACCAGGCTACGGAATCAAAATTTATGTTCTGTGCCCCCATTGTATTACGACAGCTACCAGTATTTTTCCATAATACATGGGTCTTTGTTGGCTCCACAAAATACATAATGTAACTTTATGCTTGTTAGAGTCAGTCCCTCGTCAGCCATCATAGGAGGCTGGTCAGACTGAACTCCACTGCAGTGTATCTTGTGAATAAACTAGTTTGCCTGTATTCTCTACTGCGTCATTGACTTTTCATTCTTGGAAGGCAAGAGGAGGTCGAGAGTGACCCGGGTGACCCTGGTGGGCCACTTTCTTCAGTTGGCGCCCGAACAGGGACTCCACCAGGTGACCCATCCCACCTGTAATCAGGTCGAGGGGGCTCTGGGGTGTGTCTGGTCGGATGGGCTGATCGGGGATCCCCATATGATAGAGCTTAGTTATCGCAGCTGCCCCGCCTGTCTGATAGGGTGGCTCCTCGTCTAGTGCTCGCCTTGGCTGAGGTCCTGAAAAGGCCAAACCCTTGGATCTAACTGTTTGGTCCGAAGAGTCGGTAGTGTAGAATAATCTTGTTTGACCTGTGTGCACCGGGTGAGTTTTGGTAAGTGCGGTGCCATCTTGATTCATTTGGTTGGTCTGTGGACCATTGTGATACGGAGCGTTTTGAACATTCTGCCAGGCCACTTGCTGAATTTGGTTTAATATTGAAAAGGCCTGGGGCTAGAGCCTATCTTGTCTTGGTGCAGTCTAAGGACTGACTTGGAGAGCTCTTTTGTTTGTGCGTTCTTGTTGTTTGTGTGTGTGTTGATTTAGGTGAAGAGTGAATGTGTCTAATACTAGAATGCCTTGTTGAAGTGAAGTGTTGTGCTTGGGGTGTCGCTGTTGCTCTGCTGAGCATCGGCTGGAGGAAAGGCAGCCTGCACTTTCGGAAGGCACTCTGAGTTTTGAAATGCAGCATAATATTTTAAATCAGAAAAAAGAGCTTCTATTTCTTGTACATCCCAATCATCCGATCGGATGTTCTGTTTAACTACATCACCCATAGAAACACGAAAGACATTAGGCACATTAATCACCTCAGTAGGGCCATGAATTTGAAATTTAACAGCATCCCAAGCAATTCCATCATGCAAGGGCCAGGCGGTAATGTTCACAAAAGTCTGGTCCCTTTTCATGATGTGTGATGAGTAATGGGGTGCCAAAGTTCCATTATTCAATCGAATTGTCGAACATTCATTCAGGTAGTGTCCATTGATAAGTTGAAAGAACACTACCACAAAGCCAATTGTCATGAACAAAAAAATACATATCAGCACCAGCCAGATGTAAGTCCAAGGTGCAACCAAAAAATGTCTCTTGAACCAGGCAAAAAATTTAGAAATTTTTGAAGGGGCAGTGGAAGTCATTGATTCAGTGTCAAAGGAAGAATGTGACTGGTTAACGGCTGTTAAATGTAAAAGAGGCAACGGGACGTCTGCAGGATAAGCATACTCAGGATCATCAGGCAAACCACCAGATGTTGTGGACAATAAAGGACCAGGAACAGAATGCATCTCGATGGCAACATCAGGCAAGGTGTTTGAAGCTGTTGCCACAACAGAATTTCGTAGCATTGAAGGGCAAGAAATCGCTGCCGTCATACTATGAAGTATCGGCCACTCGCTGTAGCTTGACATTGTCAATTGAAATGTACCTGCTATCCTTGTGACCAGGAAGTGGAGGTAAAATGACTGTACGCGTACCCAGGACGCCAAGCACCGGGACTGGTGCACGGTAAGAGGGGCCAAACTCCAAGTGAGTCCAAACAAAAGTTGAATTATTTGCTAGAAGAAGTAGGCAATCGATGTTGAATACTTTGCAGGTATGGCAGAAAGAAGCTAAGCAGAGGCGTATATGTGCCAAGAATGAGTCTAGGAAGAAGGCAATGCAAACAGTGGTTCAAAAATCTGTCGCTTATGATAAGGAGCAAACTGAAAAGGGTATTGAGTGTGCAGATAGGAAGTTTTGATTGCAATGTAATAAGTCCTATGTTGTTCGGGAGGATGAGGATCCTTTCATAGAGGATCTATTGGACACTCGCCCCCACCTCCCTATGACCCACTGAGAATATATCCTGTTGTTCCAAAGCCTCAGTCCTACATTGCCTCTCTGCCCCCTTCTGACATTTCCGCAGATTCAACAGCTTCGGCTCCAGCCCTATCTGTCTCCCCTCCAGTTTAACAACATGTAAGTGTGGTGACTGCAGGCACCTCCGCAGTGTCTCCTGCTGCCACTCATGTTTCTCCTCCTTCTCTTACACCAACTACACAGTCATTGCTGACATTGTTACCTGCGTCTGTACCTTTTGTGTTTTTCCCAGGCATCCATGGTGTTGGGTAGTGTTGGGACACCAGTGCGAGAGTCAGAGGGAGGGGATTAGACAGCGGCACGGGAGCGAATGGGGCGGGCATTGATTTGGTCTGATGTGGGTAAAGAGGAGAAGAAGATGGCTGCAAATCAGGCAGCAGGCGGAATCTGATTTATAGTGTGAAAGATATATGGAGTGTGATGAAAGATTTTGACCCGTTTGTACAACAGCATGCCCTTCTGCATATGTCGGCTACATTGATTGGCTTGTGGGAACAGTGTATTGGAGTTATAGCTCCTCAAGTTATTTATGATATTCAAGATTGTGTACACTGGATGGAAAGGGAAGAAGTGATGCAGGAGGAGTTGTAATCACACTGGATGGAAAGGGATGAAGTGCTGTAGGAGGAGGTGTAATCACACAGGATGGAAAGGGATGAAGTGCTGCAGAAGGAGGTGTAATCACACAGGATGGAAAGAAACGAAGTGCTGTAGGAGTAGGTGCAATCACACTGGATGGAAAGAAAAGAAGTGCTGTAGGAGGAGGGGTATGCCCTTCTGCATATGTCGGCTACGGTTGTATGACATAATTTCGACAGACAGAAAATCGACCTACAAATATATCGCAACACAAATATCGATGTCAAGAATATCGACATCCTATCTACAACATGGTAAGTGCAAAAATATCGAAAATTAAATATCGATGTCAAAAATATCGTTATTAAAAATATCGGGTTTTTTTTACTTTAAAAATATATGTAAAATAAACCAAATAATACTTAGAAATTAAATAAACATAATTAAATATATCGTATAATATTTAAAATGTACAATTAATATATATAATTTAATAAAACTTTAATTAAACATATACATATAATATATAATATATATACTTACTTAATAATTAATTTCAATAATAATTTCTGTAACGTATAAATTATTAAATGTTTTAAAAAATTACCAATACATCTATACACATAAAACAATAACATCAATAAATATTTAATAATTACATATAGCAAATAATAATCAATATTTTTAACGTAAATAATTTTTATTATTAATGATATATTACAATAGCTAAAATAATACAAAACATATTAAATACCAGACACAATAAAACTACTAGTCCAACTCCAACAAAAACAACAGTAAGGAAAATGTTGGATAGCGTATGGGTAAAAATTACTATTCCAACTCCAAAGAGTGCAACAGTAGGGAAAGCGTTGGATAGCGTAGGGTTAAAATTACTATTCCAACTCCAGAGAGTGCAACAGTAGGGAAAGTGTTGGATAGCGTAAGGGTAAAAATTACTATTCCCACTCCAGAGAGTACAACAGTAGGGAAAACGTTGGATAGCGTAGGGGTAAAAATTACTATTCCAACTCCAAAGAGTGCAACAGTAGGGAAAGCGTTGGATAGCTTAGGAGTAAAAATTACTATTCCAACTCCAGAGAGTGTAATAGTAGGGAAACTGTTGGATAGCGTAAGGGTAAAAATTACTATTCCCACTCCAGAGAGTGCAACAGTAGGGAAAGTGTTGGATAGCGTAGGGAAAAAGCATGTGTCAGCTACATTGATTGGCTTGTGGGAACAGTGTATTGGAGTTATAGCTCCTCAAGTTATTTATGATATTTAAGATTATGTATATTCAGTTGGTATGGCCCCTGCAGACGTTTTTGATAATGTTGGGACACTCCTTGGTTATCGAGAAAGATTGCATCACTGTACTCCACCTACAGTGTCCCAATTTCCAATGAGAGAGGTGCACCCTGTTTTTTTTCCCTTAGATGCCAGAACAGCATAACTAAATGGCGATGTGGTTCAACAGCGGGTGGAGGCTCATTTTTGGGTACAATGGGTCTATACCCCATGGAAAAGAAGTGAGGTGCTTGCTCTTAAAAGTCAGTTATCTGACCCTAGGAAAAATCCTACCGCATACTATAAAGAATTAACTGAGGCTGCCTCCTCATCAGTTATGACTTTAGCAGACATTAAGATGTTTTTTGGGCTTTTGGTGCCAGTGGACATATGGCGGCAAGTGCATACGCAGGATCAATGCGAGCAGCTAGGTGGTACTTGGAATAAGATTAGGGCATGGGATAAAGAGAGAAAGGCTGGTAAAATGCCCAAAGCTAAGATTTTGGCCTTGCCAAGCCACATTATTACTTATATGCATTCTCTTTAGTTAACGGCATGTCGTCAGAAGAAAGAGGAGAGTGTGTCAGACTTTTTCACTCATTTTGAAGGGGTGTTTTTAGATTTCAGTAGGCAGAATTTGTCAGTTGAAGGCGGTGTTCGTTTATTTGTTAATAGCTTTGGTACGAATTTGCTTCCTGAAATTGTGGCTTTGCTGCAAGCTACTGAGAGTACTTGGACTACTTCCTCCCGTTCAGTGATATTGAGTATGGCTCAATATTATGAGCATCTAGGAAATGAGGAAAAAAGATAAAGTGGAGTAAATGAGTAAGGATTTGAAGACAAAGGTGTTGCTACAGCAGGTTGCAACGGGGTCTGGAAGGGGCCGAGGCACTGCTCTGTCTCAAAGGTCACGAGATGCTGGTAGAGGTGGTGCACCCTGTGCATATTGTAAAAAGGAGGGAGATTGGTGAAGTGAGTGTCCGGTACTGTTACAGAAACGTGCAGTACCTAGAGAGTGGGATCCGGGTGGAAGGGGCGGTGGACAGATTGGTCGGGATGAGGATCAAGTTGGTGCATCTTCAGGGGGTTGTTCAAATCAGAATGTTTTTTATGAACCCCAGGGAAGACAGTACTATCATGACGATTATGATATGGATGAAGTTACAGGGATGTCGTATAGCTAGGACAGCAAGGGACAGGGCGATGGACCAGTCCAAATTCCTGTAGATCAGCAAGGTCCTTATGTCACAGCAGATTTGCATGGTTCGACTGAGAAATATTTGGTGGATACAGGTGCAATGAATAGCTCTGTTTCTCATTCGCTGGTCCCTGGGGCAGGCCTGTCAGGCCGTAATAATGTCTCGGTAGGATTTTCAGGTGTACCGGTTGTGTGCTCCATATCCTGACCTCTTGGTTTTACTGGTGGTCATTTTACTGTGGACTTCCCATTTTAGTTGATGGCAAATTGTGGGAAAAATCTGTTAGGACTGGATTTGTTGAAGAAATTATATACCACCATGTATTGTTCCCGGATGGTGTTTATCTGACTTTTGGACCTAATGTAGTTAGTGTAAAACAGTGTTTGGCGAAAGATGCACCGCTTCCTGTTGAATTTAAGGATGTGACATCCTCATTGTGGGCCAGAGGGGATACGGATGTAGGGTGGTTACAGATACCACCAATTTCAATAAAGGTCAAAGATAACGTTGTTCTTCCTCGTATTCCCTAATACAAAATATCACAGGCTGGGGAACAGGCTTTGATGCAGATTATACAAGACCTGATCAAATCGGGGGTGGTTGAGGAGACCGCAGCGAACGTGTGTAATAGCCCCATTTTCACTATTCTTGAAAATGCACCTGTCGATTTCCCTGATGCGCATCCTGATGTCTATCGTTTTGTGATTGATCTGCGGGAAATAAACAAAATAGTTGTTCCTCAGTTTCCCAGTAGTCCTTGATATTATCGTCTTTTTAAAAATAATTCCTTCCACAGCTAAATACATTTCTGTTATTAATTTGAAAAATTGTTGTTTTAGCATTCCTGTCCATCGTGACAGCTGGTATTTCTTTGGTTTTGCTTTAGCTGGCAGAAGCTTTAAATAGTTCTGCAGGGGTATACTGAAAGTACTAGTATTTACAGCCAATCTTTGAAAAGTCAATTGGACTCTCTCTCTTTTCCTGCAGGTAACATATTATTGCAGCATGTGGATGATATTTGGATATCCTCCAATATCGTAGAAGGTTGTCGGGATGCCACAATCAAATTGGTAAAGCATTTGGTGAACACAGGATACAAGGTGTCCCTTTCCAAATTCCAATATGGTCCACAGCAGGTCACCTATTTAGGTCACCTGCTGTCGAAGAAAACTCGGAGGCTGACACCTGAGGGAGTTGATGCCATTGTTAAGATGTTTGTCCCTGTGGCTCAGATGGACATGCGTGCTTTCATAGGCATCACCTCATATTGTCGGCACCGGATATCTGCTTATACTTTATTAATACTGCCTCTGCTTCGTTGAGAACTAAAGATATGCATGAACCCTTGCCTTGGTCCAATGAATGTCAGCATGCATTTGAACAATTAAAAGTTGTGATTTGCTCTGAACCTGTGCTTGGCAGGCCTGATTATAAGAAGCCCTTTGTGTTGTATGTATACGAAGCGGCTGGATGTGCACTCTCTGTGTTAACACAAGCCTTTGGAGGTAAGCAGAGGCCATGTGCTTAATGTTCTGCTACGCTTGACCCTGTCACCAGAGCCCTCCTGAGTTGTTTAAGAGCTGCGGCTGCTGCGGTTGTCTCTATCCGACAATCGGCAGGGCTCGTTCTCAATCATGATCTCACCTTAATGGTACAGCATGCTGTGGAAGTACATTTGAAAAAAACAAAGACACAGCACCTTACTAGTGCTCGTCTGACTGGTTATGAATTAACATTGTTTGCACCTCATGTTACTATCAAAAGATGTGCCCCAGTGAATTCAGCCACGTTACTACCCCTCCCTTCGGAAGAAGAGGAGAAGGATTTCCATGATTGTCTGTTTAGAGCAGTTGAGGAGATGAAGGGATGGGTAGACTTGACTGATGTTCCCTTAGCTGATCCTCAAGGGGAACTATATGTTGATGGCTCTTGTTTCAAATTATCAGATGGCACCACTACAGCGGCGTATGCTATTGCCACGCTGCGCACTGTAGTTGAGACATCACATGTTTCTCATCAATCTGTGCAAGCTGCGGAGCTGATAGCTCTTTTGCGAGCATGTGAATTAATTGAAGGACTGGCTGTCAATATTTATACTGACAGCCAGTATGCCTTCAGGGTGGCCCATAATTTTTGACGCTTCTGGGCAGAGAGAGGATTCTTGACGTCACATGAGAACAAAATTCAGCATGGTCCATTGATAGAGAGACTCCTGACAGCTTTGACCCTTCCCATACGATTGGCACTAGTCAAATGTAGTGCTCGTAAATCAATTACGGATTATGCAGGGAGGGGAAATGCCTTTGCAGATCAAATAGCAAAAGAGAGAGCTAGGTTGAGAATGGGGAAAATGTTTGTGACAGGTCATGCTAGATGGGTGCCAGACGTTGGTATGGTTGAGGATTTGATGGACAGTGTTAGAGAGATACAGAGTGAGGTAAAAGTAGAGGAGTTGGAAGTGTGGCAGGAGAGTACACAGCATCTAGATGATGAAGGATGCTGGACTGACAAATCCAAGAAATAGAGATGGATGCTACCAGATGCATATGTACTTCTCATAGTTACCATAGCACATGGTCCGGCCCAAATTAGCGACAAATGCATTTGTAAATTCCTAGAACCTGTTTGGAAAAATGACAATATTCCAAAAGTTGCTGCTCATCTAGTAAGGCACTGATGATTTGTTGTTTGAAATACAATCCTTTGAGGGGTACCCCTACACATTCTGGTAATTTTTTACTCCCTTCTTTACCTTTTGAGGTACTCCAAATGGATTACATAGAACTACAGCAAGTTAATAATTTGAAATATGTGTCAGTGGTAGTTTGTGCATTTAACCCCTTCATCGCGGCGCGGATTACCGCGCCGTGCTGAAGGTTCCGTGCGCGGGCGGGGTCCGTGACGGAGCGGTTCCGTCATGCGCACAGCACGACCGACCCGCATGACGGAACCGCTCCGTCACAAGCATCGAAAGGGTTAACAAATGGATTGAGGCTTACCCAACAAAGGAAATACTGCCATGGCAATGGCAAAGGCTCTTATTAAGGAGTTTTTCCCGCGCTACGGCATGCCCCGTTTGATTTGGAGTGACAATGGAAGTCACCTCAACACAAGGGTGATCCAACTGGTGTGCAATGGTCTGCACATCAAGCAAATATTCCATGCAGCCAATCACCCCCAGTCAGCTGGTTTAGCTGAGAAGTACAACGGTACTCTCAAACTAAAATTGGCAAAAATTAAGGCGAGTACTGGGTTGCAATGGCCAGATGCAGTACCACTTGCCCTATTGTCCACCAGAATGACAGCCCGTTCTAGAACATGAATTTCACCCTACAAGGTGATCTTTGGTCATCCAGCCAATGTGTGAGGTATCCCTAGATCGATGAAGTTTTCTGAGATAGATTATCCTTTCTTGGTTGATTATTTGTATGAACTCACTAAAAGCTTGAGTTCTATTCACCAACAGATACATGAGGTGTTACCTTAAGCACCTGAGGGGCCCGGGCACACTATTCAGCCTGGCGATTAAATACTCGTGAAGAGTTTCTAGAGGCGAGACAGTTTGGAGCCTAGATGGAAGGGACCCTATCTGGTCCTCATCACAACAAGGACAGTGGTTAGAGTGGAAGGTCGGAACCACTGGATCAACGCTTCCTACTGCAGATGGGTACCGCTACCCCTTCCCTACGACGCCTGAGTGCTTAAAGGCATTGGAGACCATGAGACGGAGAAAGTCCCAGGATTTCTTCCGTTCTCCGATGCCCAACTAGTGTGGGGCACACAGAGGAAGAATTTGATGGTACTCTAAATGCGGCAGTTCCCCCAGAAATTAAGGCAGCTCAGGTCTTCACTTCATCTGATCCACATGGACCTTAGTCTCAGTCCCCCGCGCCCCCTGAATTTCAGATTTTTCTCCAGGAGGAGATGGTGCCTGGAGTAGAAAGGTACACTTTGTGTCCTTGACGGAAGTGTAGTGCACCGAAAGAGAAGTGAGTGTAGTAAGGGATGGACTTCATTGGATAAGATTAGTACCAATGCCCCTTCTTTCTGCATTTTCCCATTAGACTAGGGATTGGAAGATTTGGTGCACTGCTTGTGATGCAGTATGGGATAAGCCGAGGGTATTTTCAAGGAAGGAGAGTGCCCTATCCTGAGAACATTGAACATTTGCAGATGGGCTACAACAGTGTGGATCCACTGCAACGTGCTCAATAGCACCACCGAGGATTGGACAATAGAAGCCTGCCAGGAAGGCTTGGAATGGACCCTGATACTTTTTTAACGTTTTTTTTCTTTTAGTTTACTTTTTTTGTGTCCTTTCCATCATCGGCTCCATCATATGATGTCTCTTTCTTTGGTGATTTGATTTGCAAGATTGTAGCAAGCATGTATCTGTTTGGTCAACCTCTTGCAGAAGATGAACAGTTTCTTGTTGCCCTGCGCCAGGGGCAGATTGATTTTGAATGGTTGCTCAGGAAGAAAATATTTTGGGTTGTAGTTACATTGTTGTTCCCATTGGTGGGAGGGGGGTTTTCTGGATATTGGAGTGCTCTGAAGTTACCTCATCATGTGTCCTATATCAGGCTGTTTCCTCAGTTCGCAGCAAAAGAACCATGTATAGCAATGTCTTTTTAGACACACATCAAACTTTTTGGGGATATAGCATTGCATGTTATCCCACTGATTCTGCTACAATTTTATGGACCGCCTACCCCTTGTCTTTGGTGAATTACACATATGTTCATCCTCCCCAATTTGTAGATGGAAAAGGTGAATTCGGCCTGGGATATCCTGGACCTTGCTTATATTAAAGAAAGCCGAGGGGAACAGGGTACCCTGGATGCATGCCTGAAATGTATTGTGGTGATCTGTACCTTGGTAAAAGGAATATCACCCTGACAGGTTGGCACTGCCAAGATCTGTCACTCAAGACGCAGGTATTTATCCTGCTTGCTGCCCTGAAATAAACAGTACTGACGCTTATTTGTATCTCAATTGTTCTGGAGAAGTAGTGAACAAAAAGTAATGCATTTAGGGAAAAAGGATGATCCTACTATCAAGGGAATGAATACTAGATATGCTCTATTAGATTATCAAGGTACACTCTATGCACACACCCAAGTTTCTATTTTCTATCGAATGGTACATATTCTAATATGTGCAATGGTACAGAGGACGTGGCTTTGTGAATGGTGCTACCTCTTGGGGTACCTTGTAGGTATAGTAGACCAAATATAAGATGGGTAAAAAGAACATTGACCAAGGATTTTTTTGTGAGGGAGTTACCGATTTAGAAGTTAATAATTATAGCAATGGTATAACCTTTGGATATCTCCTTTCCTCTATTATTACATTTGGTGGTACCACCATGGCCAGGGGTGAACAAGCTAGAGAGTATTTCGGGTGTAAGTTGCAAATTTTATCGAACTCTACAGTGGCAGCTTTACGGGACATCCCCACTCAGTTGGAAAGTATACACATATACTTTGAACAAATGAGATATGCAGTCGATTTTATTCTGGCCAAAAATGGTGGTGCATGCACAATAATAGGAGAGCAGTGTGTGGTCGGTATCACAAATATGGAAAATAATATTACACAGCACATTTTAGACATTTTGGAAAATGTTAAAGGGATGGAGACCGGAAATTGGAGCTGGTCTTTATTTGGTGGTTTGGGTTGGATTTTAGAAAAGGTGATATATGTCATTGTCCTTTTAGTATGCTGCTGTGTTTTGATCCAGTGACTTCCCTTATGATGCTCATATTGTAGATCATATCTTGCTCCCAAAAGAATTTCGATTCATTATACAAATGCAACTGTAATGCTTCAAAAAGAGCTTGATACTATTATGCAGTTGGACAAAGGAGTTTTTGGTTCAACTACTTCTCTTGCAGGTTCTGTTCCTGATGTTACTTGAACTGCTAATGCTTGGGGGTCCATTAGGATTACGGTAGGATTGCCACCGCCCGTATGGCGGTGGCGATCTGCCCGCCAAAAACTTCCACCCGCTACAAATTCCTCCCGCCACATTACCATGATGGGGGGGACCCCGGCGGACGGGAAGACCGTCCTCCGGTTTTCCGCCAGTAGGGAATCCGCCCGATTGCCTACCGGGCGGAAAAGCATTTTATATGGTGGCGGTGTTTGGTAGACACCGCCATCCATATTATTATGCAGGCGGGGACCTGCCTTTCCGTGGCGGCAATGGGCCCCCAGGGATCCTGGGGGTGGGGGGTGCACATGGGGGGGTACCTGTGGTAGCCTCTGCATTTCAATGTACAACGTGGCAGGCACCGCGCAGTGCCTGTCACATTGTGCATTGAAAGGCACAGGCTGGCTTTGTGGCTTTGTGGCATTGTGGCATTGTGGCGGGCGGTGCTCTCTGCACCGCCCGCCGCAATGTTGCAGACGTGCACAGGTAGGCGCATGCTAATCGGGGTAGCGGGACCGCCGCACCCTCAGCGGGCGGTCCCATTACCCGAGGGTATGGCGGGCGGACAAAGTCCATCCGCCATACTAATGGTGCACTTAGTGTCATATTTCTATTTACGCAGGATCCATCTATATACTTATTTGTACCTGATATATTATTGTTTTTATAATAATATTTTCCTTTCCTCTGTTAGAATTGTAAAGACCCTTACCTGGTTGCAAGAATAAAGGTTATTCGTAGTAGCATAAAATGCTAAAAGGAGGGCCTGATAGAATTGAAATATAACATTGTCATCTTACTCGTGCTTTACCCAATATTATGTTAACATTTATATGGCCAATACAATATATCTGCATATTATGCGTAGATGCAATCAGTAAATACAGGTGCTGCGTTTGTTACGTTGACATTTGTGCCACCATTTTAGCTCTCGAAGTCGCCATTTTCAATTATAATCGAGACTGTTGCTTGTTCATTTTCGAGAAATGGTTCTTGGTAAGTTTCGTTTCTCCAATGCTGAAACTTTCTCATTAACGCATGCCTTTTCTGTTAAAGAGAAGCCTTCTCCCACCTGTCTAGAATCTAGAAGGGAGGATAGGCCAGGCGACCTTGGATAGTAGATAGCTTGTACCAGGCTGCGGAATCGAAACTTATGTTCTGTGCCCCCATTGTATTATGACAGCTACCAGTATTTTTCCATAATAGGCCGGTCTTTGTTGGCTCTGTAACCTACATAATGTAACTTTATGCTTGTTAGAGTCAGTCCCTCGACAGCCATCATAGGAGGCTGGTCAGACTGGACTCCACTGCAGTGTATCTTGTCAATAAACTAGTTAGCTTGTATTCTGTACTGCATTATCGACTTTTCTTTGTTCCAAGGCAAGAAGAGGTCGAGAGTGACCTTGGTGACCCTAGTGAGTCACTTCCTTCAATGTTTAATCACACTGGATGGAAAGATAAGAGGTGCTGTAGGAAGAGGTGTAATCGCACTGGACAGAAAGAAAAGAAGTGCTGTAGGAGGAGGTGTAATCACACTGGATGGAGAGATAAGAGGTACTGTAGGAGGAGGTGTAATCACACTGGATGGAAAGGGAAGAAATGCTGTAAGAGGAGGTGTAATCACACTGGATGGAAAGGGAAGAAGTGCTGCAGGAGGAAGTGTAATTCACACTGGATGGAAAGGGAAGAACAGCTGTAGGAGGAGGTGTAATCACACTGGATGGAAAGAAAAGAAGTGCTGTAGGAGGAGGTGTAATCATGCTGGATGGAAAAGTAAGTAGTGCTGGAGGGTGAGGTGTAATCATGCTGGATGGAAAGGTAAGTTGTGCTGTAGGGTGAGGTATAATCACACTAGATGGAAAGAGAGGGGACAGATTTACAAGCCTCTTGCAACACTTTTGCATCCCCGTTGTGTCACTTTTTGTGACGCAGCTACAGCGTATACAATGTGCCATGTTGCGGCCAATTACAAAGTGACGCATCTTGGGAGATGTATCACCTTGTATTGCCCAGTACCACATTATACTTGTGTCAGGTATAATGTATGCAGGGTGAGTGTTCCCACACAGGAAAGCCTTGTAGCAGTGATGCAGTGAAACCTACAATATTTCACTGTGCCACATCTAGGACGCCACTGCATTGAAACCCTTCACCTGCTTGGAGCAGGCATAAGGAGAGGCACAGTGTATAGGGAATAGGCCTTCCCATGCATTGCAAATTGCTGGAGTTGCGTCGTGCTTACGACACAACTCCAGCAACGTGTGACTTTTGTGCCAACAGATGCGTAAGAATTTCTGACGCATCTGTCAATTCTTGCTCCATGGTGCGCTGTATTGTAAATACGGCATATCCATGGTGGCGCAAGGGTTTCGCATGGAGGTGCAGGAAAACTGTTGCCTCTGTACAGAAGCTTCAGTTTGTTGTAAATAAGAGCTAAAATGCTGTAGAAGGAGGTGTATTTATACTGGCTGGAAACATAAGAAGTGCTGCAGGAGGAGGTGTAATCACACTGTATTGAAAGTGAAGAAGAGCTGTAGGAGGAGGTGTAATCACACTGAGTGGAAAGGGAAGAAGTGCTGTAGTAGGAGGTGTAATGACAATGAATGGAAAGGAAAAAGTGCTGTAGGAGGAGGTGTAATCACACTGGATAAAAAGGGAAGAAGTGCTGCAGGCGGAGGTGTAATCACACTTGGTGGAAAGGGAAGAAGTGCTGCCTGCAGGAGGAAGTGTCATCCCACTGGATGGAAAGAACAGAAGTGCTGTAGGAGGAGGTGTAATCACACTTGATGGAAAGGGAAGAAGTGCTGTAGGAGGAGATGTAATCACACTGGATGGAAAGAAAAGAAGTGCTGTAGAAGGAGGTGTAATCACACAGGATGGAAAGATAAGAAGTGCTGTAGGAGGAGGTGTAATCACACTGAATGGAAAGGGAAGAAGTGCTGCAGGAGGAGGTGTAATCACACTGGATACAAAGTGAAGAAGAGCTGTAGGAGGAGGTGTAATCACACTGAGTGGAAAAGGAAGAAGTGCTGCAGGAGGAGGTGTAATTACACTGGATGGAAAGGTAAGAAGTGCTGTAGTAGGAGGTGTAATCACACTGAATGGAAAGAGAAGAAGTGCTGTAGGAGGAGGTGTAATCCACTGGATGGAAAGGGAAGAAGTGCAGCAGGACGAGGTGTAATCACACTGGATGGAAAGGGAAGAAATGCTGCAGGAGGAAGTGTCATCCCACTGGATGGAAAGAGAAGAAGTGCACTAGGAGGAAGTGTAATCACACTAGATGGAAAGGGAAGAAGCGGTGCAGGAGGAAGTGTCATCCCACTGGATGGAAAGAGAAAAAGTGCTGTAGGAGGAGGTGTAGTCACACTGGACGGAAAGGGAAGAAGTGCTGCTGAATTAGGTGTAGTCACACTGGACGGAAAGGGAAGAAGTGCTGTAGGAGGAGGTGTAATCACACTGGATGGAAAGGGAAGAAGCGGTGCAGGAGGAAGTGTCATCCCATTGGATGGAAAGAGAAGAAGTGCTGATGGAGGAGGTGTAAACACACTGGATGGAAAGGGAAATAGTGGTGCAGGAGGAGGTGTAATCACATTGGATGGAAAGGGAAGAAGTTCTGTAGGAGGAGGTGTAATCACACTGGATGTAAAGGGAAGAAGTGCTGTACAAGGAGGTGTAATCACACCGGATGGAAATTAAAGAAGTGTTGTAGGAGGAGGTGTTATCAAACAGGATGGAAAGGGATGAAGTGCTGCAGAAGGAGGTGTAATCACACTGGATGGAAAGGAAAGAAGTGCTGTAGGAGGAGTGTAATCACACTGGATGGAAAGAAAAGAAGTGCTGTAGGAAGCGGTATAATCACACTGGATGGAAAGGGATAACGTGCTTGATGAGGATGTTTAATCACACTGGACGGAAAGGGATGAAGTGCTGTAGGAGGAGGTGTAATCACACTGTATGGAAAGGGAAGAAGTGCTGTAGGAGGAGTGTAATCACACTGGATGGAAAGAAAAGAAGTGCTGCAGGAAGCAGTATAATCACACTGGATGGAAAGGGATGAAGTGCTGTAGGAGGAGGTGTAATCACACTGGATGGAAAGGGAAGATGTGAAGATGGAGTAGGTGTAATCACACTGGATGGAAAGGGAAGAAGTGCTGTAGGAGGACGTGTAATCACACTGGATGGAAAGGGATGAAGTGCTGTAGGAGGAGGTGTAGTTGCATTGATAGTTCATACAACTTTAGTTGGGAGCACTCTATCAAAACCTCCAAGAGATTGTGATCATGAGGTTGAAGATGGGGTTGTCCATTGCCTGTTTTCTATTGAGTTTGGGTTCCATGGCAGTCGGAAGTAGTTTTGTAGTTCTTACCTGTGCAGTTCACTGCTGCATACCTCCCGTCATAACAAAATCTCTGAATCTTCTCATTGTAAGGACACTGCAGCAGGTTCTTTTCATCGCCTTTGCACTGGACATCAGAAATCACAACTCTGTCATTCTTTTGTGCCCCGAAGGCTGAGGCTGGAGGGACTGAAATTGGAACTCCACAGTTCAGCTCTTTACACACCACAGTGGCATCTTTAATGTCCCATTGCCTGTCACAAACTCTTTCCCAGTGTTTACCCATCTTCACCTGTACAATCCCAGCACAGGGGGTTTTGGAGCCTGTCAGTCGAACACTTGCTGTGTCTTAAAAGAAAGATATAATATTTATAGATAAACAGTAATATGTATTCAACAATATCATGACCTTGTTTCCACTGTCTACCATGATTAAAGGAAAACAGAGACAGCAAAAGAAAGAGGTATTAATCATACTTATGAAGACACTGATAACTTCTGAGGTCAGAGGTCAGTTCCTATCACTCTGTTCTGCGTTAAAGAAATGCCTCTAAAGTTTTGACACTTAAATCTTATTACATGCAATTGACTAATTTTCCAGCTCATGCAGAAAGCGCACGATAGGAAAAAAAGCCAGTAGACACCTTCCAACAGATTAGTCCAGCAGGATTTGTGACATAATCTTGGAATCAGTGGTAATTCACTGATGCAGAAAGAAGATTTCATTCACAAACACATTTCTTACGTAAGGTTGGATAGACAATGGGCCTAAGGATGGAGAATGCACCTTCTGGATTCTCTTCAAGGCATGATTGTACCTTGTCCTTGTCAGTGGTTGAACATCCGTCACATTTCCATATTTGCATTATAACAACACCAGCAGCAGCTGCTCTGGATCAATTTCCATCAATGATGCACAGTCCTTGCCAGAGTATTTTAACAGGTTTTTTTCGAACTCATATTAACGATTTTCAGTGCATCAGACAGACAAATAAAATACAAAAATGTGCAACACAATAAAGTTAATTTGTGACACACTAGTTTTAGAAACTAAATCAAAGACAGGGGGTAGGGATCTGTTATTCTTAGGAGTTCAGCTGCAGCACTGAGAGAGAACACAAGTATGTTGACAAGAAGAGTGGGGAATGCACTTTCAAAACTACTTTTCAAGTGGAGAAAAAAGTTATTCAATGGAATGGACATTATAACCCTATGTTGGACATGACCGTTTTACAGGGTCAGCCCCTAAGTTTTTGCTTTCACCCTCCTGTCTTCTGAACCCATTTCTGTAGGCTGTTAGGACTCTGAGGTTCCGTGAGAATCGTAATGACATTTTTGGGTTGTTCGAATATGGACGAGTTTGGTATCTACGAACCGCAAATGACGAGTTTAGTGGGTGTACGCGTTTTCGCTACGCTACTATGTACGGTTCGTCTCATTCCTGGTTATGTCCATCTGAACCCTCGGGTTCCATCTTAGATACGGCATCCATTTTGTTTCTTGCTCTCAAGTAGCCAGCGAACGGACACTGTCCGCTTCGTGACCCTGGGATTCCCAAGCTTTCGTGGAGGACACGTGTTCCTTTGAAGGTGTCTTTATCATGAGGGGGTTGGCACGGCAAGGGCAGATGGCTCCGCTCAAGGCTCATCTTGCCGTGCCAGTCTATTGTTTCAGTCATGCATGCATTAGGCACGAGTCCTTTGATCCTGCAATCGAGTTTCCGATATTGCTCTTTACACTCATTTTCCAATCTGTTGTGCATCCTTGTTTTTCCTTTGCATCTGTTTCTGTCCCTTCTCCTAATTCATTTACAGTCAGAATGGAATGTGCTTAATGTGGGGATAATGTGCTTTTACAGTTGGTAACCGGCAATGTTGCTGTAATTATGTTCCGGGCTTCTGAAACATGAATGCGACCCTTTTGAAGTTTACTGTGGGAACTGAATTGTAACCTTTTGTTCGTCATGTTGTGCAATGACGAAAATGTGTATAAAAGGAGCGATCCACTTGTGCAATTTGAAGCAGTCTCTCAGAACCTACACGTTGTGTACTTCTTGCGATTTCTGTATCCCTGCAGTAAATAAACGCTGATCTTTGACGTCGCAGGAGGTGTCCCGTGTCTCTGTGTTTTGTACGCTGGAACAGGTAACCCACGAAGGTTTCAGGTGTTGTCCCCTGGCACCGCTGGGCCTTAGAATAGCCCAGTCCTTCAGTTGGCGCCCAACATGGGCGACATCAGCGGTACCGGTCCAAAGCCCGACGATCGTGAGGAACTTCGTGTGAAATCTCCGAGGGAAGGTGCACCCCGCTTCATCGATCCAGTTGTCGAAATAAGTGGCCCGAAGACTTTTCCCGCGAAGATTCCCGCCTCCTGACGGCTGCGATGGACTGATGCCCTGACTGTCGACCTGTTTTGGCGCCTGGCGTAGTCCTTTGTACGGCGAGACGATAGACGGGCCTTCCTGGTGACGCCATTGCTCTTTCAGTTAAGTATTTGTGGGTCGCTCCCAGAGTTCTTGGTTAAACCTGGTTGTTTGCATGGTTCCATTGCATTTGTGGTTCTTAGTTGTTGGTTCTTAGTTTTATTGACAATTGCCAAAAACCGAGGGTCTTGCATTTTTGCGAGGACATCGTAATTCGATAGCCCTTGAAGTTTGTAAACTCGGTTAGTGTGCACGATGCCTGGCCGTAGTACTTTGTTTGGTTTCCTTAAATGTTGCAGCACGGATTCCCGACTGGAGGATTCATGTCCGATACCTCCAGTTGGAACTCCAATTTATGAGCTCTATAGTCGCCACGGAGTAGGTCCTATTGTATACAATGAATATTGGATTTGTTACACTAAAAATGATGGTGTTCTTAGTTGGCCATCACATGGTAGTTTCGAAACTGCAATATTAGATAATCTTGAAGCTAAATTGTTTAAAAAGAAAGCTAGGCCGGCCATGTTTGATTCCTTTCGGTTATGGCGTAAAGAGGCCAAGCAGAAAGAAATAAAACAGATTAAGAAAAATAAGAGAGAAGGTGTTATTACGGTGATGCGAAATGCAGAACAGTGTCAGCGAGACAAAGACGAGAAGGAGCAGGAAGTTTGTGCTAGACTTCATCATATGGCGGTGGATAAATGTTATCCGGTTTTACCGTCTAGTCCTGATAAGACGGGAGAAGAAGCGGTAGAAGATCCCATATTGTCTTATCTATTGAAATCACCACCTCCCTATGCACCAGATACTGTGGGTCCTGTGATTCCTCCTGTTCCTCAACCTGTTGTTCCGGCGGCTGCTGGTCAGCCTGTCGTTCCTCCTGTTCTTCCGAATCCCCTTGTGCCACAAATTGTTCATCCTCCTTTACCCACTCTTTTTCCTACTGCTCCTTTGCCAGTATCTCATCAGCCCAATCTTGCTACTACTCCCGTTATCCCGACTACCGCTACTGCCTCTACGTTTACTCCTAATGTCGTTGCTCCTGTGCTTCCTTCTTCTTCTCCTTCCGTTCGTAGTCGTATATTTAATGCTGTCGCTAATCTCTATTCTCCACTTTTCGGACCAATACTCGGGTCTGATCTTTCTGATGTCGCTCAGAGGCGCAGTCAAATTCCTGATGGTAGGGAACGTGAGTCGTTAGTGAAAATGGCGCGTAAATGGATTAGGCATCCTGCGAAGTACACTTCGCGTATAGTTTTTGAGACATTTTCCCAGTTCAATGAGCCCACACAAAGATTCGTGTTCGAGGAAATGTGTAAATCCTTGAGAGAAGAGTGGGATAATGAGGAGGTAGACAATGTACCGCCCGAGATCACTGAGCTTCAGAATCAATTTTCGACTGGTATGATTGTGGGCGGTAATGTCCGACGTGCTTTAGAGCGTCTGTTATCTTTTCGATCTACAGTACAACCTCGAGCATTGTTTAAGGACGAAACTGAGGAGCGGACGGCTCAACCTGGTCAGTATCCTATGCGGGAAGTTCCCCCAGTATGGATGCCAGTTGATCCTGCTGCTAATCCTGTTGTTCTACCACACTTTCAGAGAGTTTGGATACACCTCCTGTGGAAGCGATCGGAAGTTTTGCAGGTAAAGCAAACTTTGCCTGACCCCCGCAAGAATCCTGCAGGTTATTACAAGGAGTTATCCCAATTAGTGGATGCTACTGTCATGAACCTTGCCGATATCGACATGTTGTTTGGTAATGTAGTGCCTCAACCGATTTGGGCGAAAATCCATCAAGAGAATCACGCAGCTGAGTTAGGCGGTGATTGGGCTGCTCTAGCGGCGGCTGACGGACGGCAAGTTGGTGGGGCTAAACCTGAACAGATCATTGAGAATCTGCCCCAGAGGATAATTACACTTATGAAGACACTTATGCCAGCAATACGCGTTAATTGGGACAAATTGTCTGCGTGCAAATAAAAGAAGGGCGAGAGTGTCTCCGATTTCTTTACGAGATTTGAGGAGGCATTTATCGATCATAGTGGTCAGGATATGAGCTCTGAGGGAGGTCAGCGATTGTTCGTTGATAAATTTGTATCGAATTTGTTGCCTGAACTAAGCAACAAGTTGAAGAATTCTGAAAGTTCGTGGGCCGTTTCTACTACTGCTCAGATATTAGCTACGGCCCAATACTACGAAAATAGAGAGAAAGAAGAAAGCGAACGCGCAGATAAGAAAACGAAGGATCTTAAAACTAAGGTCTTATTGCAGCAAGCGTATCCTCCACGCTCGAATCAAAATGACTCGCAACAGCCACAGATTACAATCGCAGTTTTCTAGATCACAGTCGCGTACTGACTCCTCTATACCTCGATCTATGTTGGGGTATAATCAATGCGCATATTGTAGGGGGTGAGGGCCATCTGAAGTTTAATTGTCCAGTTTTGCGTGACCGAAACAATGGTGTTTCGGCTCGAGGAGGTCGTAGTGGTCCTCAACAAGCGTCACGTGGTAGAGGTCGTGGTGTTACTCAGAATCAGACTGAGCGTTTTGCCACTTCATCAGACTCGCAAAATTGCTTTGATCGGCGCGATCCATCGTCTGGTAGATCTGCACAGTATCATGTGGACGACTATTATGTCGAGCATGATGTTGATGCTGATGGTAATTACTAGGACAGCCATAGACAAAGAGAGGGAGTAGTATCAGTTCCGGTTGATCACAGAGGCCCTTATGCAGTTGCCACATTGGGCGTAGTTGAGCCTTTTCTGTTGGACACTGGTGCAGCGAAAAGTTCCATCATGCATTCGAAACTCCCTGGCGCGCCTTTGTCTGGCTTAACGAATGTTTCCGTTGGATTCTCTGGCGCCCCTGTTAGCAATCCAGTTTCTAGCCCTTTGCCCCTTACAATTGGGTCTCGTGAGCTAGAGGCTCCTTTGATTTTGACTACTGGTTGTGGTGAGAATATTTTGGGCCTGGATTTGTTGAAGCGGTTATATGCGACTTTGTACTGTTCTCCTGCGGGAGTGGAGCTTACGTTGGGTCAGAGAGTGATCTCTCCTATGTATTTGTCGACTGATAAGCTCCCACCGGAATTGAGTTCTCTTCCTGAGTCTTTGTGGGCGACAGGTCCTAATGACGTAGGCCTGTTGGATATACCACCTTATGTTGTTCAATTGAAATCCAACGTGCGACTGCCACGCATTCCCCAGTATCGTATCTCTCTTGATGGAGAGCGAGCACTATTAGCGATCATTTACGATTTGATCGATAAAGATGTCATTGAAGAAACTCGGGGTAACGTGTGTAATAGTCCTGTGTTACCTATTTTGAAACGAACTGATCCATCCAAGCCTCCTGTGTATCGTTTTGTTATTGATTTAAGGGAGGTAAATAAAATTGTTATTCCACAGTTTCCCGTGGTGCCTGACATTACGGCTTTGCTGATTCTGATTCCAGCTTCTGCATCATGGTTCTCGGTAATTGATCTGAAGAATGCTTTCTTTAGCATTCCAATTGCTGAGGAAAGCAGAGATCTATTCGGTTTCTCATTAGGTGGTCGCAGCTTCAGGTTCAAACTCGCACCTCAGAGCTACTGTGAGATTCCATCGATCTACAGCCAAGCTCTTAAGAGTCAACTTGATGCGTTTGTGTTACCGGCTGGTGCGGCCTTGATTCAGTACGTTGATGATCTGTTGGTAGCTGCTGACACAGAACAGATTTGCAGAACTGCTACAGTATCACTGTTACAGCATCTATGTGACTTACATCACAAAGTGTCACCTTCTAAACTACAATATTGTTGTCAAGAAGTAACCTATCTAGGTCACTTATTGTCAAAGGCGGGAAGAAGGTTGACCCCTGAAAGAATCGCAGCGATTGCTCGAATGACTGTGCCAATAACTCAGAGAGATGTGCGTGCCTTTCTCGGTATCACGTCATACTGCAGGCAGTGGATTCCGAACTTTTCACTGTTAGCGAAGCCATTGATAGCTCTCACGTGCAAGGATGTTTTGACTCCCTTGCCATGGACAGAAGAATGTCAGAAAAGTTTTTCTGAACTACGTGATGCGCTGTGTTCGGCTCCTGTGTTAGGTACCCCTGATTACAGTAAGCCATTTACACTATACGTTCACGAGAGAGAAGGTTGTGCGTTGAGTGTTTTGACGCAACAATTTGGTGGTAAGCAGCGTCCGTGTGTGTATTTTTCCGCGACGTTAGACCCGGTAGCTAGAGCGTTGCCAAGTTGCTTGAGAGCGACAGCGGCAGCTGCGGTGTCTATTCGACAATCCGCAGGTCTGGTCATGGATAATATGCTCATAGTGAGGATGTATGACGTTACAACGCACACTATTACAACGCATGCACTTACAACGCATTTTTTACAACGCATAATCCATTACAACGCATGACATTACAACGCATGACACTACAACGCATTTTTAAAAAATACCTTTACAACGCACTACCATTACAACGCATAATACCTTTACAACGCATACCATTACAACGCATAATATTAAATTACATTTAAGGTAAGTATTAGATAGTATAGGGGTAAAAATTACTATTCTAACTCCAGGGGGTGCAACAGTAGGGTAAGTGTTGGATAGTGTAGGGGTAAAAATTACTATTCTAACTCCAGGGGGTGCAACAGTAGGGTAAGTGTTGGATAGTGTAGGGGTAAAAATTACTATTCTAACTCCAGGGGGTGCAACAGTAGGGTAAGTGTTGGATAGTGTAGGGGTAAAAATTACTATTCTAACTCCAGGGGGTGCAACAGTAGGATAAGTGTTGGATAGTGTAGGGGTAAAAATTACTATTCTAACTCCAGGGGGTGCAACAGTAGGGAAAGTGTTGGATAATATAGGGGTAAAAATTACTATTCTAACTCCAGGGGGTGCATCAGTAGGGTAAGTGTTGGATAGTATAGGGGTAAAAATTACTATTCTAACTCCAGGGGGTGCATCAGTAGGGTAAGTGTTGGATAGTATAGGGGTAAAAATTACTATTCTAACTCCAGGGGGTGCATCAGTAGGGTAAGTGTTGGATAGTATAGGGGTAAAAATTACTATTCTAACTCCAGGGGGTGCATCAGTAGGGTAAGTGTTGGATAGTATAGGGGTAAAAATTACTATTCTAACTCCAGGGGGTGCATCAGTAGTGTAAGTGTTGGATAGTATAGGGGTAAAAATTACTATTCTAACTCCAGGGGGTGCATCAATAGTGTAAGTGTTGGATAGTATAGGGGTAAAAATTACTATTCTAACTCCAGGGGGTGCATCAGTAGGGTAAGTGTTGGATAGTATAATGTAATATTATGCGTTGTAATGGTATGCGTTGTAATGGTAGTATGCGTTGTAATGGAATGCGTTGTAAAGGTAGTTTTTAAAAATGCGTTGTAGTATCCTGCGTTGTAATATCATGCGTTGTAATGGATTATGCGTTGTAAAAAATGCGTTGTAATGGTAGTGCGTTGTAAAAGTTGCGTTGTAAAGGTTGTTCCCCTCATAGTGATGGTTCCGCATGCAGTTGACACTCTCCTGAATCGGACAAACTCTCAAACTCAACATCTGACGAGTGCAAGGTTGTCCGGGTATGAGTTGACACTTTTGGCAAGTCATATACAGATCAAGCGTTGTAATGTGCTGAATCCGGCGACATTGTTGCCGACTAATATGGAATCAGATCATGTACCACCACATGATTGTTATTTACGAACTGAGGAAGAAACGAAGGGTCGGGTGGACCTGAAAAACACTCCATTGACAGACCCCGATGGTACTTTGTATGTTGATGGTTCATGTTTTAAGTTGCCGAATGGTGATGTGACGACTGCGTATGCTGTAGTGACGTTGAGTACGGTTGTGGAAACTGCAAGATTGAGTCAGAATTCAGCGCAAGCGGCAGAATTGATTGCGTTGACAAGAGCGTGTGTTTTATCTAAGGGAAAGCGAGTGAATGTGTTTACCGACAGTCAGTATGCGTTTGGTGTTGCACATAGTTTTGGTCGATTGTGGAGAGAAAGAGGATTTATGACATCGCATGGTACAAAGATACAACATGGACAGCTCGTGAACGATCTTTTGGATGCACTTACATTGCCTAAACAGGTGGCGATCATTAAATGTAGTGCGCATCGAAAGGTTACGGATGACGTTGGTCGTGGTAATGCATTTGCGGATGAGATTGCTAAAGAAACGGCTAAGAATCTTGTAACCCGAATGTATGTTACGAGTTCAGTGAGGTGGCCGACGGAGACTGGTATGTGTGAAGACACTGTTGAGAGCGTGAAAGCAATTCAGAATGAGGCCACTGAAACTGAAAAGATCAAGTGGAAAGAAAGCACGGGAAAGTTAGACACGCATGGATGTTGGGTTGACTTGTCGGAATGTCAGAGGTGGATGTTACCGGATGCATATGTGCTAGCTGTTGTGACTATGGCTCACGGCCTGTCACACATTAGTGCGAAAGGTATATGTAAGTTATTGTCCCCTGTATGGAAGAACGATGGCATTGCTAAATGTGCTGAGAGGGTGGTTAAGAGTTGTATGGTGTGTTTGATGCATAATCCTGGCAAGGGCACGCCCACTCCACCTGGCCATTTTGCTCCTCCTGCCTGTCCCTTTGAGGTTATCCAACTGGACTTCATCCATATGGAGAGATGCAATAATCTGAAGTACGTTTTGGTTGTGGTTTGTGCGTTCTCCAGATGGATTGAGGCCTATCCTCTTAAGGATAATACTGCCCTCTCCACAGCGAAAGTCCTACTGAAGGAATATTTTCCTCGGTATGGAATGCCACGGATTGTGTGGTCAGATAACGGAAGCGAGTTTGTGGGAAGCGTGATGCAGAGTGTGTGTAAGGGCCTTGGAATTCGACAGAAATTCCATAGCGCCAATCATTCCCAGGCAGCGGGTTTGGTTGAAGGGTACAATGGTACTCTGAAGCTGAAACTTGCGAAGATACAAGCTACGACTGGTTTGTCATGGCCTGATGCCTTGCCTCTGGCTCTCTTATCAACCAGAGCGACTGTGCACTCTCGAGTAGGGCTCAGCCCATATGAGATTGTGTTCGGCCGCCCTGCGAACATTTGGGGAGTCCCGAGGCCTAAGGCCTTTGATAGTCTTGAGTATCCAATGCTAATTGATTATCTTCATGATCTGACTGCTAAACTGAGGTTAATTCATCAACAGGTTTTTGAAGCTTTACCGGCACAGACAGAGGGTCCTGGACATCGGCTTCAACCGGGTGACTGGGTTGTTACCCGCAATTTTGGCAGAAAACGTAACTTGGAGCCGAGATTTGTGGGTCCCTTCCAAGTGCTGCTGGCTACAAGGACTGCAGTTCGGTTGGAAGGCAGGAAGAACTGGGTACACGCCACCCATACCAAGAAAGTTCCGATCCCTTCACCAGCAGACAGTTGGGTGAGAACTGGTATTGCAGCAACGGAAACTGAGACCCCTCTATGCTTTGTGCCGTTTAGTGATGCTCAACCTGTAAGAGACAATTCATTGCAGCCAGACACATCTGTTGAGTCGTCAGTTTTGGAGAACTCAAGGTCTGCATTGTCATCTGATCGACTGAACACTGTTTCACCAGTTGAACAATTATTTGAAGAGCAGACTCGACCTGGAAGAAATCGATATTTTCTGCGCCCACGTGACAAAGACTAATAACATTTTTCTTATATTTTCCTTTACTGTTGCCACGAACATTAAGAACAATTACATCCTTTTCTGATTTTTGAGTTCCTTTTTATGTGTGCTCTTTACAGCTAAGAGATTTTTATTAAGTTGAGTGTTTGTTTAAGAAAACCTATCATCCGGGTTAACCGTAGGGCCGTGCGGGTACTCCTTTCTGTTTAGCAGGTTCCTGACACTAGGTCGGTTACTTTTTGTTGACTCCTGGGAACTCCTGGGAATTGATAATCGCTACTCAGAACGAAGTGCGTTAAGGACGTCATGGACGGTTTTTAGAGGATGGCATTCTCTAAGCTGTTGGAAGTAGAAAGGATGTCGGCGCAAAGTTCAAAATTGCATAAGATTATACGAACAAAATGTTTTTTGTTTCAGGTATTCCTGCTGTTTCTGACTGTATCTATGCTGTTGGTGGGTGGAGTGTATTTTGGAATACAGTCGTTATTGCCTTCCATTTCACCTACTTTTTCTCCTAAACTAAGTTCTATTACCACTGTTTCTCCACATTCCTTTCATCCTCTGCCCCAACATGAACAGGTTAGACGTGCGGAATTCATGAATAATTCTTTCGTTCAACTCCTACATCAGCATCAGTTGGTGATGAATACTACCAATTGTTGGGTGTGTGGGTTAATGCCACATACCATGGATAGGGGTATTCCGTATTTGGTTCTTCCTTATAGCTCCCAAGGGTCAGCTCGAGCATTCCAAACTATGTTCCGTAGTGCACTAGATTCCTACCAAAGTCGAGAGCCACGTTCTGCAAACTTCGGTCCTGGTCCGTACCACAAGCCTTTGGCGATAGCGATTGCTGATTTAGATAGAGATATTTTTGATGCATTGCTTATTCCAGATGAAGAGGTGCAAGCCTATAAAGATCTGAGTGAGGCTGAGTATAGTATGTCAGTGGGTGATAGACAGCTTAAGAGCTCGTCTCCAATATGTATCGTACCTCACCTCAGTAACTTCTGTTTGAAAGGTCTTGGTCGAAATCCGAGAGCACAACTTGGGAAGAGTGCTTGTACTGATACGTATGTTTTACCAACGCTCTCTTCCCCTGTTTTCTTGACTGCCAAGGGTACCTATTTCGTATGTTATGAGCGTGCATATACATGGTTGCCCCGTGACTTCTCGGGTACCTGTTATATTGTGAATCTTTTGCCACCAACTTTTACAGTTGCCTCAGACTATCACAAGACTAGAGTTGTGAGAGGCGTTATTAGTGAAGAGGACACTGCCGGTCAAGAAGCAGGAGACTTCTTTAAGGGTTTCTTGCCGTTTTGGCGACCTATGGTTAATAGTAGGAACCTGAGACAGTTGACCCGTGTGGTAGAGTCGACTGCTAACATAACTGCGAGTGCTCTTGGTAATTTAACGGCAGAACTTCAGGCGGATAGACTCATGACGTTGCAGAACCGTATGGTTCTAGACGTTGTTCTTGCAGATAGAGGTGGTGTGTGCAAAGTGATCCATTCGAGTTGTTGCATTTTCATCCCTGACAACGCTCCAACTGTTTACCAAGCCATCTCGAAGTTACATAAGATCTCCGAGTCCATACACGTGGACGAAGGTGGTTGGACACTTCTAGGATGGTTTTGGGGCCTGATATCAACTTGGGGTTGGAAGATTCTGATGATCGTAGGGGTTGTTGTAACGTTTTTGTTCACGTGTTGTCTTTGTGTGCAGTGTGGTCCTGCCTTATGTGGTTTTTGTGCCACAACGTGTATAAGACGGCCATCTGTTACCAAGGAGACATTGATGGATAGAATGATGTTCCAGCAACAACTGAACGATTTGATGAATATCGAAATCGATTCTGATCTCGACTAGTGCTTGCCTACATGAGGGCAAAAGGAGCGTCTGAGGTTCCGTGAGAATCGTAATGACATTTTTGGGTTGTTCGAATATGGACGAGTTTGGTATCTACGAACCGCAAATGACGTGTTTAGTGGGTGTACGCGTTTTCGCTACGCTACTATGTACGGTTCGTCTCATTCCTGGGTATGTCCATCTGAACCCTCGGGTTCCATCTTAGATACGGCATCCATTTTGTTTCTCGCCCTCAAGTAGCCAGCGAACGGACACTGTCCACTTCGTGACCCTGGGATTCCCAGGCTTTCGTGGAGGACACGTGTTCCTTTGAAGGTGTCTTTATGATGAGGGGGTTGACACGGCAAGGGCAGATGGCTCCGCTTAAGGCTCATCTTGCCGTGCCAGTCTATTGTTTCAGTCATGCATGCATTAGGCACGAGTCCTTTGATCCTGCAATCGAGTTTCCGATATTGCTCTTTACACTCTTTTTCCAATCTGTTGTGCATCCTTATTTTTCCTTTGCATCTGTTTCTGTCCCTTCTCCTAATTCGTTTACAGTCAGAATGGAATGTGCTTAATGTGGGGATAATGTGCTTTTACAGTTGGGAACCGGCAATGTTGCTGTAATTATGTTCCGGGCTTCTGAAACATGAATGCGACCCTTTTGAAGTTTACTGTGGGAACTGAGTTGTAACCTTTTGTTCGTCATGTTGTGCAATAACGAAAATGTGTATAAAAGGAGCGATCCACTTGTGCAATTTGAAGCAGTCTCTCAGAACCTACACGTTGTGTACTTCTTGCGATTTCTGTATCCCTGCAGTAAATAAACGCTGATCTTTGACGTCGCAGGAGGTGTCCCGTGTCTCTGTGTTTTGTACGCCGGAACAGGTAACCCACGAAGGTTTCAGGTGTTGTCCCCTGGCACCGCTGGGCCTTAGAATAGCCCAGTCCTTCAACTCTGAACACTTTACATCTGCTAACTACAGGTAAAGTGATTTTTTACTCTCCCTTTAAACATGGTGAAATTGCCTACACCCGATTGGCACATTTAATTTACTTGCAACTCTCCAGTAAAGTAGTGTAATATATTCCCAGGGCCTGTAAATTAAATGCTACCAGTGGGTCAGAAGCACATGACAGGCTTTTCCCACATGGTGTGGGGCTGCCCAGTCATCCAACGATACTGGCTTAACATATCCAGGATCCTCCTGGAGGTGTGGGTCTGACAATTGAGGCCTCCCCCAAAATTACCCTTCTTGGTCTCCTGGATGACATGGGTGGCCCGAGGGCTGACAGGACTCTGTAGGGCTGGGAAAGCTACTGGCAAAATGTGACATCGCCAAGCATTGGAAGGCGCTGTATGCCCCACTCCCCTTCATGAGGGAATGGAGAGCAGGTGTGGACAGATGTGTAAAATTAGAAGAACCCATCTACTTAGCACGTGGATGCCCCAAGAAACGTTCTGAACTTTGGGGACAATGGTGGGCATACTAGCGAGTCAGCATGGGGAGAGCCCAAGTTGGGAAAGAGGTTCCATGCAGAGGAGAGTTTTATTGTAACTGGCCCCTGGGGTCCCCTTGAATGGACTGCAAAGTGTGTATCTTTTATGTGCTGATTTTTCCAAAAGCAATAAAATGTTATAAAAATATATGACTGCTTTGTGCCAAACTAGCAGTGGGTTCAGCACAGGTTTATGTGGGATGTGTGTGTCTTTACCCAAACACCAATGTTGGTTGCTCTTTGTGCGGGGCTTGTGTGCAGTACTTAGAAAGACAGTGATAGAGAGTGTGAGGGTAGGTTGTTATGTAAACAACCAGATATCAGCTCTCCCTATTTTTAATGAGGTTCAGCACAATTACACACCAGCAATACGTTTATGTTATGGATCTGAAAGCATTAGCGCTTGAACTGTGTACAATCTCCTCCTCTGTAAGAAATAAGCAGCAAAGAGATAAAAGCAGTTCTACCATTTCCATCCCTCTCCCTCTGAGTCAGTACTAATGTGTGCCCTTTTCTTTGTGTCATTGGGCAGGCATGAAGAAGCAGGTAGGGCCCATCTGGCACCAAACAAGCCAGATCCCCTCAGTATTCTTGGAGTCCCAGCATCATTCCCTCCTACAGTAGGGTCTCAGTGTGAACCGGCGATGCGGGCTCCCAACGGGGAGTGTATAGGAGTGTCGGATTCAGGAGATACAAAGGTGTCCGTATGATGTCAAGGATAGGTGTGCAGGCTCTGGCCATATCCAAAGTGCCCACTCTGCACCTGGCTGCTTGCAGTAGCAACCTCCCCTCACAACCCACCCATTGCTTCACCTCCCTCATCAATGTTGCTGTTTGGCATCCCCCTGGGGTCTTCCCATTCCTCACCCTCTCTTGCTCGGCTAGAATAAACACATCCTGAAATTTACTTGTGGCTTTGGTTTTGGCTGTGTGTGGAAACCGACCTAGGAGGCAATGGCCTGGAGAATTTGGAGTGTCCATCCCCGTGACATCGGCATCAGTGGTTATGATTCCCCCCAGTAAGCCGCAAGCGAAGGACATGACCAGAACATGTGGAAGATGTGGGCTCCCACTTTTCCACATCGGCGTCAGGCGGCATCGGCCTAGTGAAAGTATCTCATGGTGGGCTCTGGTGTTAGTTATGATCTGTGATGGATATAATATGTGATCGGCTTAAAACATGCATTCCCGGACACCTTCAAAGTCCTCTCTGGTGTGGTAGCTCAGTTCTGTGCCTCAATCGGGGTTCCCAGGTCCTCCTCCCGTCGCAAGCGCAGGCGCTCCAGCGGATGCTGGAGGTCCTCCCGTATGGCCTTTTACTAACATAAGTAAATACATAAATAAATAAATAAATAAATAAATAAATAAATACATAAATAAATAAATAAAACATGAGACTGCCTTTATGATGCTGAGAGAGCCGAGAGATGGCAGGTTCGCACTCGCAGCACCCTTCGCGACAGCACCCCAGTGTTTCCATAACAACGACGTTAGTGCTCTGTGTAAGAGGAAATTGCCTTGCGGTAGATTGAATTCTGCTCAGAAGTCTTCGAACAGAAGCATTGTAGAGTCTTGATATAGGGCTCCTACCTTTGTTGACCCTCCTTCCACTCAGGAGTCCCGACCTCTCCAGCTTCCACCATGGAGCTGTTCTCTTAGCAGTAGAAGGGTTATATCCTGAGAGGAAGGAACCCAGCTATGTGTTTTTTGCAAGCATCGGTTCGAACACCGAGTGATCACCTGCAGCTTTTTATTAAATATTAAAGATTTTGTCCCCCTTGCACCACACAAGGGAAAACAAGAGCGACACACCTCTTAAATAGATTTATCAAGCCACGCAAGACCACCTTGCATGGTCATGCATGGCATGATGAATCTTGAGTAACACAACACAAGGCAAATCACTGCGTGGCGTTACTCTGCCCAGTGAGGTGTTCCATGGGTGGAGCGTAGGTGTTCCCACGCTTCCACCAATGGATTTCAGCACATTCCAAGATTTACCATTACTGGTAGACCTGGGAACGCATCAAAATGTTACACATTCCAGGGTGAGGCATAACGAGCAAATATATCTTTATTCCGCAGCACACATAGAAAGAGGAAAATGTCAATCAGGATTATTTTTGTGCAGGAAGATGCCCCTTCCTGCACAAACACATTCCTGCTTACAATGCAGGGACCCTTGCACCATGGTACAAGGGTGACTGCGTTGGCTGTAGGCAGCACATTGCGAGCCAGAGCAGGGAAAAGACAGAAATGTGCTGTATCCTGTTAGATACATTGCATTCCTTCCCTATCATGTTGCACCGCGTCATTTTTAGGTCTCGCCTACGCAGTGCGCATGCGCTGCTGTGGCAAAAAGACCTTTAGCCATCGCGTCGGCTTTGCAGCCAAAAACGTGCAAGCGTTCCATTGCCTTCAATGGCAATGCGTGCACGTGTGGTGATTCACTTGCGGGAGCGCGCGGCGCCATATGGTAGCAATTATCGCTCCAGGCGCTGCTCGCTCTCACAAGTGAAACGCTTACACTTTTGCCGACACTTTTTTTCTATCCAGCTTTTGATGCTCTCAGCCTAGCTCTCCTGCTGAAGGCCAAGGCTGCCGGATCTTGATTCTCGTTTCTTCCAAGACATTTTGCGTACACAAAGACCGATTGTGTCTCTGGTATGTCGTAATCACTGTGAATTTTAATTTTAAAAGGTGCATCTGGTCTCATATATCAGGACCGGCAATGCAGAGCTTTCTTGTGTTTAGTCAAGAGCGCCATCTAGTGGTAAGTGAATGTAGAGCTGTATTTTCTGCAATTGAGAAAATTCCGGAATATGTTCACTGTTTAGGCGGAGAAGCTGCTCGGCAAGCACCTGATTCATCCTCAATGAACATAAACATTGCAGAGTGATTTAAAAATATATATGAAATACAGGATATCCGGGACGCCAAATTGTGAAAAGTGGGTTCACAAACGCAGTCTAGAAAATAAATACGCGCCGGGATTCAGCACACGGGGAATGCCTATGATCGAGAAATAGAAGACCAACAAAAACCAACACACAGTCCAAAGCTGCATCTACACGTTCTTGGACTCATACAAATGCTGCATACAGTTACACCTCAAACACCAAAAATAAGTAGGATTTTTCAGGTTGCAAAATTGCTCGTTAGCATATTGATGAAGCCCTCAAATATTACATGGCATGACCTTTATTTACTGTGTTAGTGATATTATTGTAGATCACATAATGAATCGGGATTTCACCGCGGTTTAAAGTCAGGTTACGATGCAGATAGAGAGCATTGGCTGCGGGGCTAGACCTGGGAACCAAAAGCAGGCCTGGCAAAAATGCTCAGAGCAGCCCCGCTCCCGTTGTCTCCTTATTCGATTTCTCTCTTTCTCAGTCTCCCTTCTCTCTTGTCTTTCTTCTCCCTCGCTGATCACTTTCTCTTTACCCACCCATCTGTCTCGCTCTTGAAGCCTGCCCGTGCCTTTTGCAATAACCTCCAGGAGCTGCATAAGTGACAGAGGCACCATTAATGGCCCAGGGCTTTCAAACCAAGCCTCCCAGGGTTTCAGCCCACCAGGAAAATGCCCGGTGAAATAAAAGGCCTGTCCGGCCCTGATTGGCTGGCATTGTGTCCTCACTGTACTCCCCAACCCTACACGTGCCCCTTCCTTTCAATTGACTTGTGTATGTGGGCAAGCACACACCTACCTGTGGGCCACTTACCTGTGTGTCGCAGGTTTTCAGTCCTGCTTATGGGACCGCACCCGGATGTGCACCCACCACATCTGGCCAGGCATGGCCAGAGGGTTTAAAATAAAAGGGGGTAGGCTGCTTGTGCCCTCTCTCTCTCACAACTGCATCCCTGTGTTGTGTGCCAGTTATTGGAGGTCAGTAATTGCTACAATGTGTTCTGTCGGGTCAAAGAGATGCTTAGTATCAAAGATATTAAATAACAATCACTTAAAGCTTGTAAGTTCAATAGATAAGTCCATTAAATGTCTCATGGTATATATGGCTGTTGTACGGTTAAATCACTGGACAAACAACGTAATTCAACAAGCATTGGCATAGCCAATAGGTTCGCTTTTGGGACCTTATAAGTATTTAGTTATGCAGCACTATATCCTTGGTGCAACTGTTGAAACGCGGAATACAAAATCTCTCCCTCCGTCACAGACCAAAGATCTCACAAACACACGCAATCAATACATTCGCTGGTGGGGCCCATAACACCAACATTCACTCACCCTTGATCTGTATTTTTTGGGAGGTGATTTGTTCCAAACGCTGACATGAAAGAAAATACCTCTTGACACTAATGAGCAATAAATCCACATAACCTTCTACAACTCATTCAGCCCTAAACTTCACCTTTGGTATTCCTCTCATAGGTTGGCGATGAATCTGCTAGTTGCTGGTAAGGTAATTTCCTAATTCTTTATTCACTTTGAATTAATACATTTCTATGAATAAACAACCCAACTCATTTGATAATTAATCAAATCAATCTTTATCTAATTAATGCAGGTTAAATAATTTGTTATTCAAGCCGCCAATCACCATATTTACCTATTCTGGCTAATTGTCGTCCTCTAAGTCAGAATTTGGGCATCAGTTCAGTCTGTCAAAGATTCAGGGAAACAGCTGTCCTGCAGCGTCACCGTCCTCTCCGTCAGCATAACGTCAGGAACCAAAGAGCGAACTCGGGGTCGATCAGCGTCTGCGTCAGCATGTGTTAACCTCACTGTTCTACCATAATTTATAGTAAAATCACTGTCAAAAAGTAGCAAATATTGGTTTTCGGCTCATCTGATTGGATAATCAGAGATCGTCCTACAGAGTTCTCATGAGGTTTGTCCATTAGATCATCACACTTGCTGATTCCGGTTTTTAAAGACAATCCATTGTTCCCAGGAAAGCTGGCTGGCTTCCCAGGAAGACCTTAGTGGGTACAGTCTGGTTAGGGTCAAGACAAGGCCACTGTTGCTGGCGTTAGCGCAGGCGCACTTCACCCAAAACCTCATGGAGCATCGACAGTCACGTCAGGTACAGGAGGCAGCCATCTTGTGGCAGGCCCAAATGGTCAACTTAAGCAAAAGAAACACAAAACGTAATTAATAAATAGAAATGACTAATAAAATGTAATTCCCTCGCTAATCCCCATATGTGTGTGTATTTATCTAGCAGAAAGAAACACTCAAGCGGTTTATACTTACTGAATAAAGCACAAATCACAAATACATCACAAAAGCAATATATATCATGCAATATTCTAATTGTCTATTATTAGTATGCGTACATAATTTAATTTACGTATTAATTAGCCACGCAAATGCAATCCCATGTGTATTTCAGTTATTAATAAGGTTGATTAATACTTTTCACTTCAAACTATTAGTACGATTATAATTAATTAATTTATTAATTCATCTAATTAGTATAAACATGCAAATTGGGGAGGGTATACAAAAGTTTGCATTACCCGCTCCAGCAATCCCCCCTTTGGTGATTTTATCACCATACCAACAAAAATGTTGTCCTTTCTTTTACGGATTGTTAACCCCTTCGATGCTCATGATGGAGCGGTTCCGTCATGAACATCGGTTGGGCTGTGCTTATGACGGAACCGCTCTGTCATGAGCACAGCGCCTGGGGGAAGCGCTGGCGCTCCCCCCCGGGGGCTCGATTTTTTCACCAATTGGGGGGTTGGCAGTGGAAGAGTTTCCGCTGCCACCCCCGAGCCCCCCCACGCTTTCCCATGACGTCAGCAAGCACAGCGCGTGCCGACGTCATCAGGAAGCGCTGGGACGCCTGGAAGCTATTTGCTTCCCGGCGTCCCAGCAGCAGCAGGTGAGTTTTCTTCTCCGGTGGGGCCGCGGGGGTGATTTTTTAAAGTATTGAGGCATCGGGGGAGAGGAAAGAGTAGTTCCTCTCCCCTGATGTCTCAATGCTGGGCATTCCTGCTTCACGATCGCGCACAGCCTCGCGATCGTGGAGCAGGGATGCCCCACTAGACACCAGGGATGTCTTTTTGTAGTGTTAGGAAGTGACCCCTTGGGCAAGGATCGCTTCCTGGGGGCAAAAAATATTTTTAAGACTTTTCTGCCCCCCCTGGGGGCAGATCGTTTTTTTTGTAGCCGTTTCTGCTCCCAGGGGGGGCAGAAAAGCTCACTAGACACCAAGGATGTCTTTTGTAGTGTTAGGAAGCGACCCCTTGGGCAAGGGTCGCTTCCTGGGGGCTAGAAATATTATTAAGACTTTTCTTCCCCCCTTGGGGGCAGATCGGTCGATTATGTAGCCGTTTCTGCTCCCAGGGGGGGCAGAAAAGCCCACTAGACACCAGGGATGTTATATTTTGAGTAAAGGAAGCGACCCCTTGGCCATTTTGATGTCGCCTCACTACGTTTTGAGCCCTTGCCTGCCGCGGGTACTTGGGCCTCCCACACAAGTGAGGCACCATTTTTACCGGGAGACCTGGGGGAACGCTGGGTGGTGGTAAATTTGTGTGAGCCCAGTGATGCCACAACTTTCCCACACCAAAATGTGTGAAAAAGGTGATTCTTTTAAACTAAAATTGAGGTTTGCAGGGGATTCTGGGTAAGGAAACATTGGGGGATCCACGCAAACCATACCTCCCTGGAAGCCGCCGATTGTCTAGTTTTCAGAAATGTATGGGTTTGATAGGTTTCCCTAGATGGCCGCTGAACACCGGGCCAAAAACCCAAGTGACCCCCCTTGCAAAACCACGTGGTTTTGCGATAGGCCATTTTGATGTTGCATCACTACGTTTTGGGCCCTTGCCTGCCGCGGGTACTTGGGCCTCCCACACAAGTGAGGCACAATTTTTACCGGGAGACCTGGGGGAATGCTGGGTGGTGGTTAATTTGTTAGAGCCGGTGATGCCATAACTTTCCCACACCATAATGTGTGAAAAAAGTGATTTTTTCAGCTAAAATTGAGGTTTGCAGGGGATTCTGGGTAAGGAAACGTTGGGGGATCCATGCAAGCCATACCTCCCTGGAAGCCGCCGGGTGTCTAGTTTTCAGAAATGTATGGGTTTGGTAGGTTTCCATAGATGGCCGCCGAGCACTGGGCCAAAAACCAAGTGACCCCCCTTGCAAAACAAGGTGGTTTTGCGATAGGCCATTTTGATGTCGCCTCACTACGTTTTGAGCCCTTGCCTGCCGCGGGTACTTGGGCCTCCCACACAAGTGAGGTACCATTTTTCTCTTAGGACTTTGGGGAACGCGGTGTGGGTGGAAATTTGTGGATCCACGCAGATTCCAGAACTTTCCATCACAGAAATGTGTGGAAAATGTGTTTTTTTTGTCGATTTTTTACGTTTGCAAGGGATTCTGGGTAACAGACCCTGGTGGGAGGCACTCAAGTCACCCCATCCTGGATTCCCCTGGGTGTCTAGTTTTAAAAAATATATAGGTTTGCTAGGTTTCCCTAGGTGCCGGCAGGGCTAGGGTTCAAAAACTACAGCTGGGCACTTTGCCAAAAAAGGGTTATTTTTCACTGTAAAATTGAGGTGTGACCACGTTGCGTTTTGCGCCGTTTCCAGTCGCGGGCACTAGGCCGACCCGCACAAGTGATGTACCATTTTTCTCATAGGACTTTGGGGAACTCGGGGTGGGTGGAAATTTGTGGATCCACGAAGATTCCAGAACTGTCCATCACAGAAATGTGGGGAAAATGTGTTTTTTTTGTCAATTATTACGTTTGCAAGGGATTCTGGGTAACAGACCATGGTGGGAGGCACTCAAGTAACCCCATCCTGGATTCCCCTGTGTGTCTAGTTTTCAAAAATATATAGGTTTGCTAGATTTCCCTAGGTGCCGGCAGGGCTAGGGTTCAAAAACTACAGCTAGGCACTTTTCCAAAAAAGGGCCATTTTTCACTGCAAAATTGAGGTGCGTGTGACCACGTTGCGTTTTGCGCCGTTTCCAGTCGTGGGCACTAGGTCGACCCGGACAAGAGAGGTACCATTTTTCTCGTAGGACCTTGGGGAACACGGGGTGGGTAGAAATTTGTGGATCCACACAGATTCCAGAACTTTCCATCACAGAAATATGGGGAAAATGTGTTGTTTTTGTCAATTGTTTACGTTTGCAAGGGATTCTGGGTAACAGACCATGGTGGGAGGCACTCAAGTCACCCCATCCTGGATTCCCCTGGGTGTCTAGTTTTCAAAAATATATAGGTTTGCTAGGTCTCCCTAGGTGCCGGCAGGGCTAGGGTTAAAAATCTACAGCTAGGCACTTTGCCAAAAAAGGGTCATTTTTCACTGCAAAATTGAGGTGTGACCACGTTGCGTTTTGCGCCGTTTCCAGTCGCGGGCACTCGGCCGACCCGCACAAGTGAGGTACCATTTTTCTAGTAGGACTTTGGGGAACGCGGGGTGGGTGGAAATTTGTGGCTCCACGCAGATTCCAGAACTTTCCATCACAGAAATATGGGGAAAATGTGTTGTTTTTGTCAATTTTTTACGTTTGCAAGGGATTCTGGGTAACAGACCATGGTGGGAGGCACTCAAGTCACCCCATCCTGGATTCCCCTGGGTGTCTAGTTTTCAAAAATATATAGGTTTGCTAGATTTCCCTAGGTGCCGGCAGGGCTAGGGTTCAAAAACTACAGCTAGGCACTTTTCCAAAAAAGGGCCATTTTTCACTGCAAAATTGAGGTGCGTGTGACCACGTTGCGTTTTGCGCCGTTTCCAGTCGCGGGCACTCGGCCGACCCGCACAAGTGAGGTACCATTTTTCTCGTAGGACTTTGGGGAACGCGGGGTGGGTGGAAATGTGTGGCTCCACGCAGATTCCAGAACTTTCCATCACAGAAATGTGGGAAAATGTGTTTTTTTTGTCAATTTTTTATGTTTGCAAGGGATTCTGGGTAACATACCCTGGTGGGAGGCACTCAAGTCACCCCATCGTGGATTCCCCTGTGTGTCTAGTTTTCAAAAATATATAGGTTTGCTAGGTTTCCCTAGGTGCCGGCAGAGCTAGGGTTCAACAACTACAGCTAGGCACTTTGCCAAAAAAGGGTCATTTTTCACTGCAAAATTGAGTTGTGACCACGTTGTGTTTTGCGCCGTTTCCTGTCGCGGGCGCAAGGCCGACCTGCACAAGTGAGGCACCATTTTTCTCGTAGGACTATGGGGAACGCGGGGTGGGTGGAAATTTGTGGATCCACGCATATTCCAGAACTTTCCATCACAGAAATATGGGGAAAGTGTGGTTTTTTTTTCAATTTTTTAAGTTTGCAAGGGATTCTGGGTAACAGACCATGGTGGGAGGCACTCAAGTCACCCCATCCTGGATTCCCCTGGGTGTCTAGTTTTCAAAAATATATAGGTTTGCTAGGTCTCCCTAGGTGCCGGCAGGGCTAGGGTTAAAAATCTACAGCTAGGCACTTTGCCAAAAAAGTGTAATTTTTCACAGTAAAATTGAGGTGTGACCACGCTGTGTTTTGCGCCGTTTCCTGTCGCGGGCACTCGGCCGACCCGCACAAGTGAGGTGCCATTTTTCTCGTAGGACTTTGGGAAACGCAGGGTTGGTGGAAATTTGTGGATCTACGCAGATTACAGAACTTTCCATCACAGAAATGTGGGGAAAATGTGTTTTTTTTGTCCATTTTTGATGTTTGCAAGGGATTCTGGGTAACAGACCATGGTGGGAGGCACTCAAGTCACCCCATCCTGGATTTCCCTGGGTGTTTAGTTTTCAAAAATATATAGGTTTGCTAGGTTTCCCTAGGTGCCGGCAGGGCTACGGTTCAAAAACTATAGCTAGGCACTTTGCCAAAAAAGGGACATTTTTCACTGCAATATTTAGGTGTGACCACGTTGCGTTTTGCGCCGTTTCCTGTCGCGGGCACTAGGCCGACCCACACAAGTGAGGTACCATTTTTCTCGTAGGACTTTGGGGAACGAGGGGTGGGCAGAAATTTATGGATCCATGCATATTCCAGAACTTTTCACCACAGAAATGTTGTCAATTTTTAGGTTTGCAAGGGATTCTTCTGGGTAACAGATCATGTTGGGAGGCAGTCAAGTCACCCCATCCTGGATTCCCCTGGGTGTCTAGTTTTCAAAAATGTATAGGTTTTGCTAGGTTTCCCTAGGTGCCGGCAGAGCTAGGGTTCAAAAACTACAGCTAGACTCTTCGCAAAAAATGTGTACATTTTCAGTGTGAAAATGTGGTGTGTTCACCTTAGGTTTTGAGCCACTTCCTGTCGTGGGCACTATGGCTACTCACACAAGTGAGGTACCATTTTTATCGGGAGACTTAGGGTAGTTCAGATTTGTAAAGCAACTGTTATTACCTATTGATTTTTGATGCATTTCTCCCTTCCAAATGAAAGACATTGTGTAAAAAAAAAGTCATTTTGAAAAATTACCAATAATTCTCATGCTAGTATGAGTATCCCAAATATGCACTGTTTCTAAACTCTCTAATTTGTTCCCATTTCAGAAATACATAGGTGTCTTTCATACCAATTTTTCCATGTATACATTTTCCCACAATAATTGCTATATACCCGGAACAAAAAAAAACACCATTACAAAATGCTACTCAGTTTTTTACTCTGGGTTCGTTGGGCTCTTGGTGAACCTACAAGTCCTATATATCCCCACAACCAGGAAGATCCAGCGGATGTAACGGTGCATTGCTTTCAAAGAGATGTCATAATTAGAAGAAGTTACAGGTGAAAACGTTGACACATGCTTTTTTCAACGAATTTTTAATTGTTCCTATATTTAACTGTTAGTTTCTATAAAGAAACCTTGATGGATCTACACAAATGACCCCTTGCTGAATTCAGAATTGTGTCTACTTCTCACAAATGTATAGCTTTCCAAGATCCATTATTGCTTTTCTACCAATTTCTACCATTAACTGGAAGGAGGTTGAGAGCACAAAAATAGCAAAAATAGGGTATGTCCCAGAAAAATGTCAAAACTGTGTAAAAAATGTTGGATTTCTGACAAAAATCTGTCATTCACTAAAAGCTGGAGAAATGGTGATTTCAGCCCCACAAGCCCTTTTTTGATATAATTTGCAGAGAAAAACCCAGACGCTTTCATTTGCAGCCACTTTTTCCCATTTTTCACAAAAAAAAAAAAAATTTTGCTGTATTTTGACTAATTTCAGGGAACCCTCTAGGAGAATCCACAAACCCTGGGTACCTTTAGAATCCGCATCATGTTGGAAGAAAAGGACGCAAATTTAGCGTGGATACCTAATGTGGTCAAAAAGTTACAGGGGCCTAAGCGCGCACTACCCCAAATAGCCCAAAAAAGGCTTAGCACAGGATGGGAAAAGGCCTAGCAGCGAAGGGGTTAAATGTTTTCTTGCTCTTAATCATAATTCAGTTTCACCTACGCCTCCTCTTTTTGCTGATTCATTCATGCTCTCCTTCCACTCTTCCAATTCTATCTCCTCAAATTCTCTTTCTTGTTTCTCGTCTTTTCGTCTTGAGTTTCTCTTTTTAATCTTTTCTTGTTTTTATTATTTTTACAACAAATACAACCTAATCTTATCAATACTATTATGAAAATCACACATGTTAATGGAAACAATATTTTACCTATAAATGTACTACCTATCTTGAGTAAGACATTTTTAATAGCTGATATCTTCTTTCCAATCTTTTCCCAAACAACTTCAACCTCTAGTGGTGCAATTTCGTGAAGCAATTCTGTAATATTCTTAATATACATTTTCAGATCTTTGCTTTCGTCAGGAATGTAAGTAAAACAATGTTGAACTTTCAGCATTCCACAGACTCCACCCTCTTTTGCCAATAATATATCTAGGGCAAGTCGATTTTGCATTACCATAGCACGCATGGCAACCATTTCAGTGTTTACCAATAAAAATCCTCCAGCGGTGCTTGTTGACAAGCGATCCACTACTGTTGATAATTTTCTAATTTTGTCTGCATTCAAAGATATTCCCACTGCTGGTATCAATGCTCCAAAAATGTCACCTACAAGTTCTGTCCAAGATTTTCTCTTACTAAGTACTAAATGATTATCTAAACTATGTACACCATCTTCTCCTCTATCCATATGAAAGATTTTTGGAAAAACCAGGCCTACGTAACATGTGCCATACCAATGGTCTGGCAAACGATAATATGCCCTGTTCCCACAGATAAAATATAATCCAGGAAAGACTGGATCTTTTCCACCTTTAAATCCCCATCCGCCCATGATTTGGTATGTATCTTGGCACTCACTATTACCTACAAAATAATTATCATACACAGTTTGATTCCTTCTAATGCATAATTTCCCTTTCTGAGGCCAATCTAAAGCTATAGTTGGACTAGCTTCTCCTTTCAAATATTTTTCCCTTTCTACATCCCAGACTGGTTTCTCCACCTTTCCTTCTGATACCTTTCTTTGCATTTTCATTCTCCTCTCTTCAACCATGTCTAAGAATGTCTTTTCCTCTTTCTTCAAACTGCAAGTCAAATTGTTACTAAAAATATTTTCTAGTTTCTAAGAAAAATTCACTTAATACCTTAGCAGGTTTTACCTTGTTTAGTTTGTTAATGGCAGGCACTTGCGCTATTACACTACATGTTATTCCATATGTTGCTGGAAGGTGATGGTAAGTCCCTCCTTCTGCAAACAGATGCAGGTAATTGTATACAAACGTAGCAATCCCTTATGTCCATTGTTTTACATATTCACACAATAATTTTGAAAATACTTTATTCGAAAAATCAGTTATAGACCTGTCTTCATGTAAATAATTGTTATCTATTCTAGTCGGAACTACCTTTTGAATCTTCCCTATATTAGTTATGTTTTCACTATGACCTTCTAGTGTATCTATAGTAACTTTAAAAGAAATTAGAAGAGCAAATATGCTCCACAGAAGCATTAATAATCCTATACAACAACACATTTTACACCATCTTTTCATGAAAGTTCATCTACTTTTGCTACTATCTATGTTAGCCATCTTCGTTAAAAAAAAACGTGTCTTTTGACTTAGCCTCTTCTACTTCACAACTAGTTTCTACCCCAAGGCTCTAAGCACCTACTTGGTTCTACCAGTTTTTATCTTTTGACTTATTTTATCATTTCTTCATCAGCAGCTTTCTTAATCTACTCAGTTTGATATCTCATCGTTTTTCACTTTCTTCTCGTCATCCAAAAACAGAATTTCCTGAATTTCTGTTTCTTCTTCCCCAATGTCGGACAAGAGAACTCTCAGGATTTCTGATTCTTCCTCTTCTTCAACCACTTTCAGTACAGTCTCCTCTGGATTTCATTGACTATCTGCCTCTTTTCCTTTTTCAGGCAGAGCCACGTACGTCCATTCCGGTGACTTATACCTCTGATTTGATTTTCTTGTTCTTCTACTTTCTTTATCCGCAATCGTTTCTTCTCCCTTAGATTTTTCTTGACTCTTCACTTCATTCACCTGTTCAGCCCTTGGCGAATTCACTTGTGTCAGCCGATATCTCAATTTCTTTATTTTATTTGGCCACACATAGTGTTTTGCAGCTCTTTTCAGTTTACTCCCTTTGTCATTATTTTCATTCCTCCAAGCTCTCTTTCTTAAGACTCGACCTTCAGGTATTTCATTTTCGCTCTCTTCAGACTATGTCTCAACTTGCTTTTTCTTTTCAACAGTTTCCTTTTCCACCACTTGTTTTGTTTTCCCTACTTCTATCCCTCCTCGAGTCTCCGACACGCAATCTTCCTGCTGGTCACTTGTCCCTTGACCTTACTGGATGTTGCAGTTCCCTACACCTCATGTTGGGTCTTCCGCAGAAATCTGTCCCTCTCTCTCTGTACCTGTCCCTTGTTCACTTAAATTGGTTATTTCAGGTGGAATTTCTCTCAATCTTTCATCTGGTACTTTCTTTCCACTGATTTCTTTTATTGTTTCTTCATTGTCTTTTTCTTTGTTCTTTCCTTGTTTTTTCCTAGAACATTGTGTTCCTTGTTCGTTTTCAGAATCTGAACTAGTATCCGAAATCTGCAATCTTCTTCTCAGAGAGCTACTTCTGGGGACCAAAGTTAGACTTGGTTCTGTTTCCCCCCTTTCAGAGGTTTCTTTTGTTTTTGACTCTCCGTCATCTGACTCAATACTCGATTCTGATTCATCGAAGTATTCTTTTTCTGTGCTGTCTACTGGATTTGGAATCCTCAATGTATGGCTTGCATGGACCCAGTTTTTCAGTCCAGCACACTTCACAGCTGTTGTTGTGGTCAGAATGACTTGTCTTGGTTTTCCCCATCTTGGAACCAAACAATTTCTTCTTCTGTGGACCTTTATCCTCACCCAGTCCCCTGGGATCAGATCATGGGCTGACTTCTTCTCAATAGTGGTGGCATCCGCTCCAACCTGATGAAACACAGAATGAACTGCGTCAGCCAGGCTTTTACAGTATTCCAACACCATGTCATCAGTTATAGTCATCAACTTGTTGACTGGTATAAACACGTGTCGCATGGCGCGTCCCATGATTATTTCATGTGGGATTAACCCTGTAGTTCTGTCTGGAACTGATCTAATAGTCATGAGTACTAGAGGCAAGACATCAGGCCATTTCATACTTGTGGCCAAACACATTTTACCTCTTATCTTTTTGATAGTACCATTCATCTGTTCTACCACACCAGAAGCCTCTGGGCGATAGGCACAATGTAGTTTTTGTTGTACATTCAATGCTTCACAAATTAATTTTCACAATTTCATTATGGAAATGTCCTCCTCGGTCCGATTCAATTGTCACTGGGAACCCAAACCTAGGGATAAACTCCCTCAATAGTAGCTTTGCTACCGTCATCCCATCATTTCTTCTTGTTGGAAATGCTTCCACCCATCTAGAGAATAGACAGACCATAACCATTACAGGGAAGCATCTCAATGAAATCTACTTGCATTCTGGTGAAAGGCACTCCTTCTCGGCCTATTGTTCATAGACTCAATACTGTCTTTCTCCCAGGATTGTATTGCTGACATATTAGGCATCTTTGACAAAGACTTTCTGCTACAAGTCTGAACTTTGCATTGTACCCGGTCTGCTTAAATGACCTGATCATGGCGTCTCTCCCTATGTGTCCCTGGCCATGATACATCCGTGCCATGGTAGACATCATGCTATCAGGCATAACTGGTCTTCCATCTCGATAGACCCACACATGAACCTTCTCTCTTGGTGCACATCCTGCTTTTACCCACTGTTTCATTTCCTCATCACCTGTCTCTTCTTGCAACTGCCTTACTTCTTCCCAAGTTCCCACAATGTTAGTAAACATCAAGGAGCAAGAAGACATTTCTCTTTCCTTAGCCCGATTGGCTGAATTCTGATTATGTGCACAATATTGTACCATGTCATTCGCATATCTGTTTCCCGTGGCAATATAATCCCCACCGTGACTATGAGCAGCACATTTCACAACAGCCAATTGTCTAGGCAGCTGTATCGCCTCAAGCAATTTCCCAACCACTTCAGCATTCTTAATAGGAGTTCCACTCGAGGATAGGAAACCTCTTTGTATCCATAATTGGCCAAAGTCATGGACGACTCCAAAGCCATACTGGCAGTCAGTTATCACAGTCACTCTCACACTTTTTCCAATTTTGCACGCTCTAGTCAAAGCCACAAGCTCTGCTACTTGGGCTGATTTTACTCCTTTCAGATAGGATGCCTCCATTACTGCTGCAACTGTACATACTGCGTATGCTGCACTCAGCACTCCTTCATCTGTTCTCAGGCAAGACCCATCTACAAACATCACAAAATCACTTTCTGGCAAAGGTACATCTTTTATATCTGGTCGTGGTTTTGTGCAAAAATCAAGTACATCCAAACAATCATTCTCAGCATCAGGTAACAATGTTGCAGGATTCACATTCAAACATCTCGCAAGACTCACATTAGTTGCACCCAATATGACCTTCTCATACTTAGTCAGCCGACTGTGTGTCATATACCGAGTACGACTCCTTGTTAAAAGGATCGCCACATCATGAGGTAAAAACACTTTCAGTGGATATCCCATCACAATTCCTTCACTCTGCTCCAAACTTCGGCATGTTGCAGCCACCGCTTTCAAACACCCAGGTAAAGCCACAGCTACTGGGTCGAGCATTGATGAAAAGTATGCAATTGGTCTCCTTAGTTTTCCATGCTTCTGTATCAACACAGCAAGTGCACATCCATTTCTTTCACTGCAGTACAACTCCAACTCTTTCTTATAGTCAGGCATACCTAATGCAGGTGCTTCACACAAACCATCTCTCAATCGCTTGAATGCTGCCAATTCCTCTTTGTTCAATTCGATGGGATCTTTCACATCACTCCTCGTCAGTCGCACCAAAGGTTTTGCTATCAAGGAGAAGTTGCTGATCCACTGACGACAGTATCCAACCATTCCCAAAAACATTCTGACCTCTCTTTGAGTCATGGGAGCTCTCATTCCTTTTATGATCCTGATTCTGTCTATCGTTATTTTTCTCAGTCCTTTCTCAATATTATGTCCTAAATACTGTACTTCCTCTTTGAAAGACTGTAATTTCGCTGATGACACCTTAAGTCCTCCCTTTGCCAAATGATTCAGGAAGGTTATTGTGTCTGCCTCACAAGCTTCACGTGTTTTCGATGCTCCCAAAAGGTGATCGATGTACTGGACTTCCTTTTTACAAAACTGCAATTTTGATGGTGACACCGCCAGTCCTCCATCTGCCAAATGATTCAACAATGATATAGTGTCTACTTCACAAGCTTCACGTGTTTTCGACGCCACCAGAAGGTCGTCGATGTATTGAACTAACACTGAATTTTCGGGCATTTCTAGACTCTACAAAGACTTCTTCAATAGCTGATTAAATATTGAGGGGCTTTCTGTACACCCCTGTGGGATTCGGCACCATGCTAAGATCCGCTCACCAAAACGAAATGCAAAAATTTGCTGACTGTCGTGGTGCAATGGGATAGAAAAGAAAGCATGGCATAGATCAATCACTGTATACCATTCTGCATCATAGGGAATCTGATACAAAATCACTGATGGATTTGGTACAATGGGACAACATGACACAACAATCTTATTCACCTTTCTCAGATCTTGCACTATTCTGAATTTCCCATTAGGCTTTTTCAGTCCCATTATTGGTGAATTACATGGACTACTCATTATTTCTCTCAAGATCCCTTGCCTGATCATTTTCTCTATTACAGGAGTTACACCTTCAATTATCTCAGGTGTCAATTTATATTGAGGAACGTTCGGATAGCTTACTCCTTCCTTTACGGTTATTTTTATTGGATCTACATTTCTCATTAGTCCTACATCTTCTCCAGTGAAATCCCAAACTTCCGCTTTTACAGACTGTTTCATTTCCTTAGGTAATTCATCAGGGTTGAATACAGCATATGCTTCAATAACCTCATTTTCCCTGTTAGCTATGGTCATCTTATACAGTACATCATCATCTGGCGTTTCAAATGCTATTCCATCTGGAGTACAGAATATAGTGCAACTCATTTTGCACAACAGGTCCCTACCTAATAAATTCACAGGACTAGTATCGCACACAACAAAGCGGTGCATTTCCGAAAATTTCCCTTTGCTAACTTTCACTGGTTCTGTAAGATATGTTTTAATCTGTCTGTTGGATACACCAACTACTTGGATCGTTTCATCCGATAGAGGAAGATTCTTAACATCAGCTGATCTAACAGTTGATTGAGCAGCACCAGTATCGACTAGGAAAGTAATATTTTCGTCATTTACCTTCCCATCTACAAATGGTCCCGTCTGGTCTACTTCTAGAGTTGCGCCAAGTACGCACTCTCCTTCCTCCCTTCGGCACCGTCAATAGCTTTCTTCTGAGTCACTTTCATCACGTTGCAGCCAATACTGCGAAACAGCGCTAGCGCGTGGCAACTTATTTACCTGTTCTTCATTGTAGAATCCCGGTTCATTACTATACTTCTGAGAGTTTCTGCTCTGTGGAAAAGGCGGTTTTGGCACCTGATTCTGTGGGGTAACAACCTGCTGCTGTTGCTGCAGTTGACCACTCACCTCATGCTGCACCTGTGGGTTCAATGATGGATTTTCATTGTTAGTACTTGGGGGAAATTTACACTCAGATTTCCAATGCCCTATCCTACCGCAATTATGGCATGGGAACTTCTTTTTATTCTATATTACTCTTCCCTTTCCCAGGACCAAATTTCTGTCTTGTCCCTGTGTTATTCGCTTGTTCCACTAATTGAGCTTCCTGCCTTTCTGCTACCTTTACCTGTGCCCACATAGCCTTTTCTTTCAGTTTTCGCTGTTTTGCCTCAATCTCATCACTAAAGTATTTAGCATGTCTCAGTACTTCATCTATTTTCTTATTTTGTCAATCAACAGTATGCTGTTTAATCATTTAACTAATTTCTGGACGTAAACCATATACAAATCTGTATACAAAGTGACTCAAATCCTTTACACTCAGATTCTCATCTCCACTAAACTGTTTAAAAGCTAGTATTAGCCTTTCATAATATGCATGTACTGACTCTTTACTTTCTTGATGTGTTCGGTCAATTTTTACCCAGTCTGTCTCTTTAGGAGGTACCTTATTTTTTAAAAATGCCATAACTTGCTCATATTTCTTCATTACCTCAGGGTCTGGAGCTCCTGTTTTAGGATCCCTAGGGTATTCTTTAGTTGGCCAGTCAATCATGAGTTTACACTCTGACCATAAATCTGCTGGTACTATTATGTCAAATAGACTATTCAAATCAATCCATAATACTTTAGACAATTTTACATTTTTAGTTGACTTCGCCTGTGCTGGGGCTTGTTTGCTTTGCCCGTTTCTCCGGTCTCGCTGCTTCCTGCACGCTGTGTATCTCCCCTAGCTGCCGCTACCTTCCATTGCGCGGTCAGCGTAGGGGGAGACTACAGCTCCCAGACTGCCCCGCGACTTCTGCCACACCTGAGGACCATCATCGCGCCCGGAGGTGCAGAAAACACAGAGGCTCCCTCGGTGGAGCGGGGCTTACATTTTTAGTTGACTTCGCCTGTGCTGGGGCTTGTTTGCTTTGCCCGTTTCTCGGGTCTCGCTGCTTCTTGCACGCTGTGTGTCTCCCCTAGCTGCCGCTACCTTCCATCGCGCGGTCAGCGTAGGGGGAGACTACAGCTCCCAGACTGCCCGGCGACTTCTGCCACACCTGAGGACCATCATCGCGCCCGGAGGCGCAGAAAACACAGAGGCTCCCTCCGCGTCGCGGGACGCGCGCGGGCGGCGCCGGGCTAAGCCCGGGCAAAGGCGGGCCGTCGGTGGCCGTCCGGGGCCGGAAGAGGCCGGTCAGGGCCTCACTCCTTGGTTTTAGCATTGATTTCATGCAAGCTTTTGTTTGCCTAGGTAGTTTGCATTATATTCCAAGTAGTTTCTATGGACCTTGTCCTCTGTACGTATTATTTGTGTATCCTTGGTGTTACTACTGTATATGGTTTGTATTAAGGTAGTCATTGTTGTATTTGACTGACATTAGATATGGGGAAGCATACGGTTGCTCAGGTTCATAATGACCCAAAGCCAAAAAATGCTCCACTACCAACCTTGACAGCAATCGATCGTATGCTGCAAAAAACAATTGGGGTGGTTGCATCTGCCATTGAAAGTACTGAAAGGCGCCTCTCGCTTCCAGTAGGTATGCCCCCCCTTTGTCTGCTAATAACGTATCGAACTATACTACCAACTCTCAGGATTCTTTAATAGCACCATCCTTTATTGGCCTTCCAGAGGTTCGAACACTACAGGAAATAGAGGACACTGTAACTCCCCAGCAACAATTAGATGGAGACTCTATGCCCATACAATCTAGGCTATCTTTGTCCCCGGACATCTTTTCTAGAAACGATCCGCCTGAGCTCCCACTCCTGCATGAGAATCCCACAGTACAGATGGGACTAGATTCACCCCTAAACCCAATTTCAATCACTGGTTCAGTGCAAAGTATCAATAGTGATACACCGCAAATGACAACTAGAGGCCAGAAGGCTAGATGCAAACAAAAACATAGTAACAAGGAAGGGCCACAATTAATAAATACCAAGGGAAAGAGATCCTATAAACCATGCAAAACCGCTAGTAAATCTAATGCGGAACAAGGGAAAAAGGATAATAACAAACCGTTAGTTGCCCCTTTTAACATTTGTACGAGTGACCTGTCAATAGGGGAGAGCTTTTGGGGAAAAATGGAGAACATGCTAACTGCTCTTCTCGTACCTATCCTGACAAAATTAACAAATATCGAATCTAGGGTTAATAATATGGAAGAAAAAGTTGTGGGCAATTTACAGGGTTCACAGGGTAATGTACTTCTTACCCAACCCCCTGCTGTACCACAAATAATTTTGCCTGACCCGAATAGCAACCCAAAAAAAGTACCAGAGGTGTCTGGTAGTTGTGTGCAGCAGGAGTCATTTGGCTTAAGAGGTATTAAACCTGTCGGAACTAATGTATTAGGACCCTCTAATTCAACTTCTAATAAAAATTTAACTACCTCAAAAACTGTTGCTGACACCAGGGAGGTTATTACCACATCTAGTCTACCAACGTTGAATTTACCCGCCGAGGCTCTTCCTTACACTGTGGTGTTAGCAAATGTTCCACCTCTCCCTCCAAATGCTTATGAGCATTGGTCAACCTTGAGGAATAAGGCCCTTCATTTCTTGTCTATCAAATTTGGGTCGAATAGTGATCTGTTCTCAAACTTCAAGATGGTTAGAAGAGTTGGATGGCTCGGTTCTACAGATAAATCATTAAGAGGGGACTGTGTGATTGTATCGTTTCGGTCTCCCTTATTGGTTAATGACATACTTGAGAAATGTTATACTGGTCACTTAGCTACTGACTAGGTTAACATTGTTCCCCTTGACTTTTTTTATCCTCCCTTACGACAGGAAAGGCTGCGGGGTTATTGTTCCCAATTGTTCAAGCAGGGGCGTTTTGAAGGAGAAAGATACAGTATACCAACATTCAATCATTTTGACATTCTTAGTGGCTTAGATAACAATGATTTACAGCAAATTCACTCTCCCCAAAACACTTCAATCATTATTACAGAGTCTATGTCGACGAGTGACCCTTCGGATAATATCAAGAGAGGAATGGGGGCAGTCACTTGCCTACTAGAGATTGAGGACAATGCAGGGGGGTTGGTGGCATTGGAGGCAGGAATAGCGGAGAAGAGTGAGAGTAGACCACTGCCTCTGTTGACAGATTCCACTATAGTTTCTCCCGTCTGTCCCCTACCTGGTACTCTGCCTTGCAATGTATGTTCATGGAACATTGCTGGTATTAAATCCAAAATTGGTAATCCACTCTGGCAAGATTTTATTCAAATGCAAGATCAAATTTGTTTACAAGAAACATGGAGCAGGGATCCGATCCATCTAAATGGGTTCAAAACGTTCCGTACTCCAGCTGTGGATACCTTTCACGGAAGGGCTAAAGGGGGACTGACGACTTATGTATCTAATAAACTAAATCTTGTTAAGATAATGGAGTCAGTTAAAGATTCCTATTTTCAAATTCTGATAATAGTTTTGGACTTAGCCACCCCGATTGCCTTGCTCAATTTATATAATAACATCCCCCTCGGGGAAGTCTCTACTGTCTTTAAGAAAATGGCCAAAGCAGTGTTATCACAAGAAAAAATCTTTGGTTTCACCTTGATGACACTTTTCTTGGGAGATTTTAATTGCACTCTCTGCAATATGATGGCAGATAATAGATGTAGTATAGGACGAGAAGATGGAGTGAGTCAGTCACACTTCAATCATTCTACTTTGGGAGAACAATTTAATGAACTAATTGGTCAACTTGATTTGGGTTTTATAAACGAGGTCTGCCCAACACCATTTCCTCTTCCTCCAACTTTTACTGGGCGAGGTTGTACCTCTACTATTGATTTCGCACTAATTACCAATAGACACGCTGGAAGTATTGTCACTTTTAACGTATCTGATACTGTTTTAAGTGATCATTTTCCACTTTGCTTAGCACAGATAGAGACAGACTGTGGGAAAATCTCGCCATTGGAAGTATACGCTTAAATGGGATAAGGTGGATAAAATTAACACGCTTAATAATGTGTTTACCAACTGTGCTTCTGATTTTTTAACGTGTCTAGCGGAGGATTCGACTTCTGAAAATATACTTGCATCCTTTTTGTCAATTTGTAACGAGATTAGAACTTCCTTAATGAGACAACGTAAAAAATAAAACACACAGGGGCGGTGGGTTCAACTCTAGATGTACCAAAGCGTACTCTCTCTTAAAGAAAGCATTGCATAACCAACCTAGGTGCGCAGAAGACATATGTAGATCTAGGAAAGAGTCAAAACTCGCTGTTAAAGACAGAAAGATGAGTTAAGGAAAGAATCATGGGAAGCGTTGCATCAGGCGTCGGTATGCAACGATTGCGCAAGTTTTTGGAAGATCATTAGAAATCCTCTATTTAGAGTAGAAACCTGTCCCACTCTAGAAATAGCTATTTCTGAGGCCGAGTGGATTGATCATTTTTCTAAAGTGTACGAGGGAGATAGAACGCCTTACCCCTCCTGTAATCCCTCTGACTTTCCATCTTTGAGAAAAATGCAGTTTTCCTTGCCAGAGGTTGAAAAGGCTATATATGCAAGTAAGGGTGGGAAGGCCCCTGGCCTGGATGGTGTACCCATAGACGTATTTAAGGCAATTATGCCTCTGTGGGCCCCCCTTCTGGTTCAGGTGCTAAACGCCAGCTGTGCATCGGAATTATTGCCTACCTGGGTGGAGTCCATAATTGTCCCAATATATAAAAAAGGGGATAGACATGACCCGGGTTGTTATAGATCCCTTTCCCTTTTAAATTCCTTAGCTGGACGAATAATTCTGGACCGCCTACTCTTGTGGGCTGAGGATAATTCTATTCTTTCCGACTTACAATATGGTTTCCGCTCTGGCCTAGGAACAGTGGAACAAGGCCTACATTTTCTGATGTTGACTGGGAAGTACACTAGGGCTAAGAGGGAGAATTTGTTTGTGGCTTTTGTTGACCTCTCAGCCGCTTTTGATTGTGTGATTCACTCTAAACTATGGATGCTATTGGAACAAATTAGGGTTGAAGAAAATATTATTTATTTTCTTAAATGTTTTTATAGTGAAGCATGTGCTTCCGTACGTTATGGTCGTAAGGGGGAATGCACTGGTAAAATCCCAATTAGGAGTGGGGTTAGGCAAGGTTGTGTCCTAGCCCCATTCCTTTTTAATTTGTACATAAATGGTTTGGAGAAAGCCCTGTGCAATAACAGTTTTGATCCCCCATACGTAGCTGATCGCCCAATTCCGTTATTAATGTACGCGGACGATGCAGTACTAATGTCCCGTACTCAAGTGGGTCTACAGCACGTGGTGGCTAGTTTTGCCCTCTTTATGAAAGAATTGGGCTTAAGAGTTAATATTGCAAAAACTTTCATCATGCACTGTGGCAGAAATGTAAAAATTTAAGAAGGCCATTTTTATTGAAGGCCAGCGGTTGGTTCTAACTAAGCAATTCTCCTACCTAGGTATTTTGTTTACCCAGAAGCACGCATGGGGTGAGGCATTGGTAGCAAAAAAACAGGCGATGATTCGTTCAACTGCTGCCCTTAGGTCCTTCTCGGGGAAATTAGGCACCAGACCACCCGCAGAATTAATTAAAATCTTTAAGTCTAAATGCGTATCTGGTGCAATGTATGGTAGCGGGATTTGGGGGTTCGTGGATCCTATCCCGCTCTAGGTAGTTGAGAACTCCTTCCTGAAGTTTATCCTCGCAGTTCCTAAGAGTTCCTCTAACTATAATTGTCATGCTGAATTGGGACTCTCCTTTATATCGGAACTTATTAAGCTAGAACCCGTGCTATTATGGCACAGGGTATGGTCAAAAGGAGAACCTAAGCTTAACAGAGATATATTGACAGATGTCTTAAAGTTAGAAGGACATATGAGGATACCATGGCTGAGTTATGTATGAAAGTTTTTGATCAATATGGGTAAGTTGGAGTATTTTCTAAATCCTCTTACTATCTCAGCCATATCACGGAAAGAGCTTAAAAAAGAGGGCCTGGTCTTTTTAGAATCAACAAGAAATGCTGTGGAGGTCTTAAAACCCACTGTTGTACAAAACCAATTCATTTTAACATCTTTTAATATTCAACCCTACTTGATCCATGTCCCGGGTTATTATGATAGATTTTTATTATCCCGTTTTAGATTTGGACTTTTTCACAGATTGGTCAGTTTCCCAACAATCAATGATTGGTCCCACGAATTTTCTCCCTGCCCTTGTGATGAAATCTCTCCCCAAAGTACCATGCATGTTGTTTTGTTCTGCAAATTTTACCATCAAGTTAGGCAACTATTTTACTGTCGTTTTTAAGGGAGATCGGGCATCGGCAATGCCGCCGTGCCATGTATGATATTCAACGCCTGGATAACCACCTCTGTGTTGCAACAATTACCCTGTATCTGAAAAAAGTGATACTCATCAGGAAAAGGATGATTTTATAATGTATTTTTCTGTAACCCTTGGGTATTATGTATCATGTATTTTTAGTTGCAGCTTTTATGATTCAAGCTTTTTTATTGTATTTCTCTATTTATGATTGTTGTTTACAATCGAATAAAGTTTTCTGACTGACTGACTGACAATTTTACAAATGTGTCAACCTGTCTGTACCACTCGACAGGCTTTTCGCTCAGTCGGGGGAAATCATTCGTAAAAGACAAAATATCCTGTCTTGTCCATGCTACATATCCTCCTCCCGGAATCTCTCTCATAGGGCATTGTGTTACTACCTTTTCCTTTTCTCTTACATGAAATGCTGAAAATGATTTATCTGAGGCATCATCACGTTTTCTATACCACCTGCTTCTCCATTTATCCACATCTCCCCATTTTCTCAATAAAATGATTATGTCCTTAATCTGACCTATCCGTTCTGTGGTGTTCAAATTTTCAATATCCTTTTCAGTGAAATCAATTTGATAGGGTTTTTGCAAAGCTTTTACCTTTTCAATATCTATTCCCATTTCATTTGCTACTTCTTCTAACCTTTCATGTAGGGTTTTTTCTCTCCATGTCACACTGTTGCACAAAAATAGTAATTTTTCATCCTGGTAATTTTTCAATTCCTCTGTGGGGATAGTCTCTACTATTAATTCTTTTAATACCATTCGTAACATGGCCACATCAATTGATTGGGATTCTCTGTCTTTTCTCTGCAAGCTTCTTAACCATTCACTTAACTCCTCTGTAGATGGTCCTACTGGTTTCTTTCCTTGTCCAAAATCTCTTTGTGTTTCTGACATTGTATCTATCATTGTCATACGTTTCTCTGCACTGTTCTGACCTACAAACGGGTTATTTGAAAAATTTGCTTCAATTATACTCATAGTCTGTCTCCATGGATTCTCGATCTGACTCACTCTTGGTTGTTCAACCGGTTTATTACTTTTATATGGAACTGTCAAGCAATGTTTGCTTTCTTACTGCTTGCCAAAAATAGGCATTGCTGGACCTATCGTTACTGGAACAGTTACCGCTTCTAGATTCTTATTCATATCTTTTACTTTCTCTGTTAATTCTAGGGTCGTTTTTGTTAGTTCTGCAGAATTTTCTCCATCAATTTTCCCTTCAGACTTCTTTCCTACCTCTCTAATGGTATTGATTTTACCTAAATTTTGGAACACTGGTTCCGATTTTATAATTCGTACTGTTTCTTTCATTGGGGCACTTGGAGTTAATATTTCTGGTTCTGGTCGGTATGGTGGTGGATTCTTATAGAACATATCATCAAGAACATCATCCTTGGACTCATTCACTCCGTACCCTCTCGACCCCATATTATGCCTCTTTTCTACACACTTTCTTCCTTCATTCTCTCCTGCAATTCTTGTGGGAAACAAACCCTCAGTCATACTCGCATTCCGCCACCTTCTCATCCGATCATCATACGTCTCATGTCCATATGATCTGCCAAACAGGTACCTATATCCTCTACCATTTCTTTGTCTCGCTCGTTCATGCATCTCATCTTCCCACTCTGTCAATGCCTTAAACTGTGTTGGTCTAGGTCTTGGTTCTAAATTCATCATTTTCTCCCTCAAATTTCTCAAATTTGCCAAATTAAATGAACCATGTTCTGGGAAAGCTAGGACTCCATCGTTCCTCGTATATTTTACCCAATTGTCTAACCGAATACAAGTATGATATCCTTATTTGCAACCATGAAGGATGCGGGCGTTTTCGGTGGAGGAAGTAACTGTCCTTCCCTTGTCACAATCGGTTTGTCCTTTTTAAACCACCTTTTAATTCTACCAAACCATTACTTTTTCTCCTTTTCTGGTGGATCGTAATACATTTTCCTGTTTTCCGTGTATCGCTAGTCTCTCCTTACACCTGTACTCTTTTCTGTCCAATCACAGCGCGACTCACACTAACGCACCAATCCGGAGCGTCTATGTCACCTCTGTAGTTTTCCAATCCTAGCGCGGCGTACACTAACGCACCAATCAGGAGCGTTTTACAGTCCTGACCGACTGTCCAATCCCAGCACAGTCATTCTGACGTCAGCAGCCGCTGCGGCAGTTCTTGCTTCTGTCTACCCGTCCTTTACAAATCTGCTCTGTAAGTTTTTGTTTCAATTTCTACAATTCTGTTAGTAACAACATAGAAACGTCTCCATTGTCTGCTTCGCTATCCAAAGAATAGCAATAGACCTTTCTCACGAGAATTCCGTCTTTCCCGAAAGCAGCGCTTACCTCTGCCCTACTACGGAATCGTTAATTCTGTTGATAAAGTAGCACATCCCTCTACTTCCCCCTTCTCACAAGCGTTTCTCCAGAATTAAGACACATAGGTGCCGATCACGATCCGGTAAAAAATATCCCCGTGCGACTCGTATCCGGTCTTTTTACCGTACGAATCGTACAAGTGCCGTACGAACTGGCAATCACGATTCGCATGGTAAAAAGTCCATACGAACCGCATTGGGAATCATTCCCCACACGTCCTCGGGTCGGAAAATGTGTCCGACACGTCCTCGTACGATTTACCATACAAACGTGAAAGGTGAAGTCCGACCGAGGAATCACGATCCATCCCGTGCGTCCGAGGTTACAACCGGATGGAAAAATCACCGTCCGCACCGAACTCCCATAGCAACCATGGAGATGTGCCCGCATACGCGCCGAACCCCCCCCAGCCCCCGTAGGTACGCGCCGACCCCCTCCCCAGCCCCCGTAGGTACGCGCCGACCCCCCCAGCCCCCGTAGGTATGCGCCGACCCCCCCCAGCCCCCGTACGTACGCGCCGACCCCCCCAGCCCCCGTACGCACGTGCTGACCCCCCCCAGCCCCTGTAGGTACGCGCCGACCCCCCCCCAGCCCCCGTACGTACGCGCCGACCCCCCCCAGCCCCTGTAGGTACGCGCCGACCCCCCCCCAGCCCCCGTACGTACGCACCGACCCCCCCCCCAGCCCCCGTAGGTACGCGCCGAACCCCCCTGTATGTACACCCGTGTACGTGTCGAACCCCCGTGTACGTTCGAGTCGTACCCCCCGTGTACGTTTGAGTCGTACCCCCCCGTGTACGTTCGATTCGTACCCCCCCGCGTACGTTCGAGTCGAACCCCCCGTGTACATTCGAGTCGAACCCCCCGTGTACGTTCGAGTCGAACCCCCCCATGTACGTTCGAGTCGTACCCCCACCCGTGTATGTACGGTGCGTACCCCCAGCGCGTAGCGCTGGGGGTACGCACCGTACATACACGGGTGGGGGTACGACTCGAACGTACACGGGGGGGGTTCGACTCGAACGTACACGGGTGGGGGTATGACTCGAACGTACACGGGGGGGTACGACTCGAACGTACACGGGGGTACGACTCGAACGTACATGGGGGTTCGACTCGAACGTACACGGGGGTTCGACTCGAACGTACACGGGTGGGGGTACGACTCGAACATACATGGGGGTACGACTCGAACGTACACGGGGGTACGACTCGAACGTACACGGGGGTACGACTCGAACGTACACGGGTGGGTTCGACTCGAACGTACACGGGGGGTTCGACTCGAACGTACACGGGTGGTTCGACACGTTCTCGGGTGTACATACAGGGGGGTTCAGCGCGTACCTACGGGGGCTGGGGGGGGTCGGCGCGTACGTACCGGGGCTGGGGGGGGTCCGCGCGTACCTACGGGGGCTGGGGGGGGTACGGTGCGTACCGGGCCACCTACTCTGGTCGATTCGCGCCGTACTTCGCTTTTGCGGCACTTTTTGGGTGCCGTGAAAATATTGCCGTCCGGACTGCTGTCGGTTCGAATCGTAATTCCTGGGTCGTGAAACGCTGCCTGAAAGCATCTGTTTTTTACGATTCGTACGGAAATGGTGTTTCCGTGCGAATCGTAATTCCATGTTTGTAAACTTTTACAACCGGGTACGAGTCGGACGGGGAAAACGCTCCGACCGACGGTTCGTACCCGGTTTTTACCGGATCGTAATCGGCACCATAGTTGGAGACCCAATTAACTGGAATGCCTTTTCATACACTCACTGTCATATGGAAAAATGCAGTACATTCACACAGAATTCTGTCTTTCCCGAGGATAGCGAACAGTCTGTCCTGCTACAGAGTTATAACACTTGTTAAAAAAGCAGCGCTTACCTCTCCTTTGTCCTTCTAACAAGCTCAGAGAGTACCTATTACCTTTCCAGTGAAAAGCGTTATCGGAATGCCAGTTGGATCCCTGGTACCTAAGACCAGAATTTCATAGGTAACCTTCGCTATTATACACACTTCTCTCACACAGAAAATATCTCTAATGGAAACACACCACGATGTCACCGAATCGAACCCAGACAATGTGTCGTGCAACTTCAATCGTTTCACATTTCCCCTGTGTACCTACAGGGCAATAACAATTCCGTCTTTCCCGAGAGCAGCGCTTACCTCTGCTCTACTACGGAACCGTTACAAACTTCCGACTTCCTACATACCAGAAGCCGTGCAAACGACATAGAACTCAACGCGACTCAACATGGAGTGTTAGTACATAAACCAATACCAATCAATAACCAATAATCAATAAGCAATGTACAAGCAATATTCACCAAACCAAAACAATAACAACCATCATTCTGCTACCAGAAAAATGTTGCAGCGCGGAATACAAAATCCCTCCTTCTGTCACAGACCAAAGATCTCACAAACACACGCAATCAATACATTCACTGGTGGGGCCCATAACACCAACATTCACTCACCCTTGATCTGTATTTCTTGGGAGGTGATTTGTTCCAAATGCTGACATGAAAGGAAATACCTCTTGACCCTAATGAGCAATAAATCCACATAACCTTCTACAACTCATTCAGCCCTAAACTTCACCTTTGGTATTCCTCTTATAGGTTGGCGATGAATCTGCTAGTTGCTGGTAAGGTAATTTCGTAATTCTTTATTCACTTTGAATTAATACATTTCTATGAATAAACAACCCAACTCATTTGATAATTAATCAAATAAATCTTTATCTAATTAATGCAGGTTAAATCATTTGTTATCAGGCAGTCAATCACCATATTTACCTATTCTGGCTAATTGTCGTTCTCTAAGTCAGAATTTGGGCATCAGTTCAGTCTGTCAAAGATTCAGGGAAACAGCTGTCCTGCAGCGTCACCGTCCACTCCGTCAGCATAACGTCAGGAACCAAAGAGCGAACTCGGGGTCGATCAGCGTCAGCGTCAGCATGTGTTAACCTCACTGTTCTACCATAATTTATAGTAAAATCACTGTCAAAAATTAGCAAATATTGGTTTTCGGCTCTTCTGATTGGATAATCAAAGATCGTCCTACAGAGTTCTCATGAGGTTTGTCCATTAGATCATCACACTTGCTGATTCCGGTTTTTAAAGACAATCCATTGTTCCCAGGAAAGCTGGCTGGCTTCCCAGGGCGACCTTAGTGGGTACAGTCTGGTTAGGGTCAAGACAAGGCCACTGTTGCTGGTGTTAGCGCAGGCGCACTTCACCCAAACCTCGTGGAGCATCGACAGTCACGTCAGGTACAGGAGGCAGCCATCTTGTGGCAGGCCCAAATGGTCAACTTAAGCAAAAGAAACACAAAACACAATTAATACATAGAAATGACTAATAAAATGTCATTCCCTCGCTAATCCCCATATGTGTGTGTATTTATCTAGCAGAAAGAAACACTCAAAGCGGTTTATACTTTCTGAATAAAGCACAAATCACAAATACATCACAAAAGCAACATATATCATGCAATATTCTAATTGTCTATTATTAGTATGCGTACATAATTTAATTTACGTATTAATTAGCATGCAAATTCAATCCCACGTGTATTTCACTTATTAATAAGGTTGAATAATACTTTTCACTTCAAACTATTAGTACGATTATAATTAATTAATTAATCTAATTAGTATAAACATGAAAATTGGGGAGGGTATACAAAATTTAGCATTACCCGCTCCAGCACAACAACATCAATCTTTGCATGGCTAAACACTTATAAGGTTCCAAAGGCGAGACCTATTGGCTATGCCAATGCTTGTTAAATAATGCCCTTAGCTGTATCCTCGACAGATCCTTTATAAATGACATGCCTTCTGTTTGGATGAAAAGCTCCCCATTTGTGATGGTTGTCTGCACAGCCACAGCCAGGACATTTTTATATAATTGAGTGCAAAAAAAAAGCAAACAAGCATTGTCATAGCCAATAGGTGTCACTTTTGGGACCTTATAAGTATTTAGTTATGCAGCACAATATTCTTGGTGCAACAACATCAACTGTTGCATGGCTAAACACTTATAGAATCCCAAAGGCGCGACCTATTGGCTATGCCATTGCTTATTTTGTATTATTGTTTTTTTTTATTCTCCCCTTCCTTCGCGACCCCTATGCTTCCCCACCCAACCAACCTGCCCCGCCACTCATAGCAAACACAGCGCAATACTGATTGTGAGGGAGCAACAAAAATCACAGTACTTTTCTCCCATTCGTTAGGAAGTGCAGTGCCTAATTATTCAACCATTGGGAGCGGTAATGCTTGCTTGTTCTTGGGGTTTTGAACGGTTTATAACATCTAGGGGGTAACAGTTATTTTTTTTTTTAACTGGGGACCGACAAAGTTTGACATCTTTGGAGTGTGAATGATGTAAATGTGATCAGAGTGTGGTGGCATGTGCATACAGAAGAATGCACCATAATGTATGGGAGAGCATGTGGGAAGAGTTTGTTGTGATGAAGGGCTCTGCGTAGATTTTAGGAGATGAACCAAACAAAATCAGAGAACTTCAGTATTTCTACAAAGTTGAAGATTAGTTGTAATGGAGTGGGAATCTGTTATTGTGGTCAATCTGTTCCACATGCACTTGGAAATATTTTTGTAATAGTGTGTTGAAATAAAAAATAAAAAATAAAATAAAAGGCAGCAAGATAGGACTGTCACTTAATGTGCCACATAATGGGGCAAAACTTGCCTTTTCTTGCCACATAAGCTTAGCAAACCCCTGCTGCATAAAAGCATGATCTGGTTATCCACTGCCACACAATCCAAGTGGACCAAATTGCAATGCAATAGAGGGCAGTGTGGGGTTTATGCCCCCAGATGGTTTTGCTAAGTAAATAGGGGCATATCAGCAACAACCGGTGATAATTATCGCTAAGCACACTTAGCGCTAGGATAATTATCGCCGGCTAGCGTGGATTTTTATCGCTGAGATAGCGTGCTATTAGCAACGCTTATCTCAAAAGCAATAATAATCCAAACGTTAACTGCATAACGTGAGATTATCGCTGGAAACCCAGCGATAATCTCACGAAATGTGGCGTTAGCTTGTTGATAGGGACTCACAAACTTAGCCATGATATCCACCTTCCATAGGATATCATGGCTAAGTCAGTCCTGAAGCAGGCGTAAGGAAAGTAGCGATAACAGGGGTTATCGCTACTTTTCCTGCCACTATGCTTCATAGCGTGGGGCTTGGGGATACGAGAAATGTCGCTTAGCGACATTTCTCCTGTCATGTCAGGTCAGGAACGCCCACTTTGCATCTCATTAGAGATGCAAAGCCGGGCATTAAGAATAGGTGCGCTAATGCAAGGTTTCACGCGTTAGCGTGACCTTGCTAATTAGGTGATAAAATTATCGCCACTTTTCGGCCGAAAACAGCCGCAAACCGGCGATAACTTTCTATCGCCGCCTTGTAAATATGCCCCATAGTTTCTTAACGCTGGAAGAATTCCTGGTTATTAAATTCTTGCTATAGTGCTTTTACGCGTGCCACCCACACTGGCATTTCACCTCATCAAGTACAAATACGCACCAAATGACACATTTCCTTTATTTGGAAACAGGGCCGGCTTTAGTGCTGGTGGCGCCCAGTGCGACAATTTTAGTTGGCGCCCCCCCATTGACCACCTCCACCACGGATTCCCTCACTAGCACCCTTTAACACTGACCAAGTCTCCATAACCACACTCTCTCAGATGCATTGAATTAGTTATATGGCGCCAATCATACCAGTAAAGGATGTCAGAGCACTTTGCATCACACACACATTACACAGAGACAATCAAACATACTTGTGTAAATCAGCTTATAGAATATGTTACATAAGCCAAAGGACTAAAAAAGTAGGAGTCACATGTCATCCATACTGGTAGGCCGTATAGTTTAGGAATGCTTGGTGTGGAGAAGTACATACTCAGAGTTGAAAAAGAAACAGCATAGTTGAGAGTTTTCTTAAATAAAGAGAATCGATTCCTACCCAAATTAACACTTTTTGCAACATTAATCTATACTTTAATGTATACTTTGCAGTGTGTATGCAGGTCTATGATGAAAGTTAATACCCCGCTGTTCTATATTAGGACTTTAAGTTATAAATTGCAAGTAACAAAAGGATGTCTATTTACATTATATGCACCGGTAATCTACATGGTACACATTCTTTGCAGCAGGCATATTAGCCTTCTGCACATGAGTGAAAATATCAACTATACAAAACTCCAACCTCTCTCCAGAAAGAACATTAATCACAGGAGTTAACTTGTCATTTTTTTGAGGCCTGGTGTAAAGTTGCTCAATAATCACACGAGGCACGTGTTGGGCTAGCGCTGTATTTATTTAGCTATCAATTGAACATGTACCGAGGAGCGTCGGCCGGCACTCCCGTCCTGGCTGCCCGGCGCGCTAATCTGCGCGCGCACCCCGGCGCCAGCATGGCCGCCTGCGTCACGTCAACGTGACGCGATAACAACTAGACCGCTACATATCTCCCCCTTTTACCAAACCAAAAATCAGGCACTTACAGTTCGCCGGTTAGTTCAAAGTCTTGGAACCTGGAAGGCCTTACAACTTGTCTTCCACTCCTGGTCACCTTACCAATGTTCCCTCGAGCCCCTTGGCTCTGCGTTTCCTCGATTTCTGTCCCTCCACTCATCGCTCCTTCGCTGTTCATATTGCCTCTCGGCCTGTTCATCTCTACCACTGGGGCCTCACCCCTTGACACACCTTCTTGCTCCTCTCCTGCACCTGCTTCTTCCCTTTGTTCACTTCCGCCTTCCTTGTTCTCTTCATCCCCGTCTTCCGTGTCCTCACCTTCCGGATCCCACTGTTCCCATCTCAATATCTTGTTGCACCGGGCCATGCGGTCCTGCGACCACACGTTCCCATCACTGAGCAGGGCAGCTCGATCATAAACTTCCTTAACCTGCATCGGCTTGCTGTACTTGCTGTCTCCCTTTCTTTGTAGGGTCGCCAGCTTTACTCTCACCCATTCTCCCCTCTCCAAATGAGTGTCCTTCACGTTCCTCCTCTTGTTGTAGTTGTTGGTGTAGGTGGCTTGTGCTCTCTCCAGATTCGCTCTCACTACCGCCGGGGACCATTCGCTGGTCACCACCTTCTCCTTCCAGATTCTGTTGTCGTGCGTGAAGGGTTCACGTCCTCTCAAAATTTGAAACGGGCTATACCCCGTGCTTGTGGGCGTTATTCTGTAGGCCCATACCATGTTCTCCAACGCTTTCTTCCAGTCTTTATTACAGGTGATGGCCGCTTGTATGGCCCCCATCACCACTCTGTTAAATCGTTCCACCAGACCGTTGCCTGCCGGATGGTATATGGCCGTGTGCTTTACAGAGATGCCATTTCTTCCCATGAATTGTTTCCATCTTTCCGACGTGAACTGTGGTCCATTGTCACTTAAGATGGACTTGGGAATTCCTTCTCGGGTGAATGTTTCCGATAGAAACTCCAGGATGTTCTCCGTGTCCATGGATTCGCTCACCTTTATTTCTGGCCATTTAGAATAACGGTCGATGAGGACACACACGTACTTCTGTATGCTCTGGTCATCCAGCACCGGTCCTAGAATGTCTATCGACAACTCTTCCCACGGGTTTGAGGGAGTGTCGAATTTTCCGAGAGCTGGACGTAGTGGTCTCAGTGTTTTGTCGGCCCCTTGACATTGGGGGCACTCCCTGACATGCCTCTCTGCTCTTACGTCCATACCTGGCCACCAGTAGTTCTGTTTCGATCTGGCCTTGAGTTTCCCAATGCCAAGGTGGCCTTCGTGTAATAAGTCCAGCAGCTTGTAGATGAGATTCGTGGGGGGGATTACTCTGTCTCCCCGGTAGATGAATATGCCCTTGTCTCCTACTGTCAGTTCTTCTTTCACTTCATAAAATGGTTTGAGGCTGGGTTTCACCTTTTTCTTATCAGGCCACCCTTGTGTGATGTGCGCTTTTACTTCCATAAGGTCAGGGTCTTCTTCATAGGCTTCCGTCCACTCTTGTATGCTGATTATCTTCTCTTGGTCCTCTATGAGAGCTACCATCTCTCCTTTGTCCGCTGGGTCTTCTTCTCCCGGCTCCATGGCCGCCGCTCGACTCAAGTAGTCCGCCACTCGGTTCTTGTTTCCAGGAATGTACTCCACATCATATCTGAATTCCAACAGTTTTAAGGACATCTTCGATATCCGGGGTGTGGCACTGGCGTGCCCGCTCGATGTTAACACCTTCACTAACGGCTTGTGGTCCGTCTTGAGCAGGAATCGGGTACCCCATAGGAACTGCCGGAATCTCGTCATGGCCCACACTACCGCTAACATCTCCTTCTCGATGACGCTGTACTTGCCTTCTGTCTCCGTCAGTGCTCTGGAGGCGAAGCTGATTGTCTCCATGTCCCCTCTTCCTCGGTCTTGCATGAGTACAGCGCCTAACCCCTTGTCGCTGGCGTCGGTGATGAGTATGGTGGCGCCTTGTGGGTCGTACCCCTTGAGTGGTATGGCTTCTAGGATTCCCTTTTTGATGACTTCGAATTCCGCTTGGGCTTCCGGTGTCCACTGGAACACTGTGCTCTCTCTTGTCAGCCTCCTCATGTTGTAGGTCTTGGATGCGAAATGTACCACGAATTTGCTATAGTACTCCGCCATCCCCAGGAACGATCTGACCTCCTCCTTGTTCTTGGGGGGCGGTGCTTCCGCAATGGCTTTCACGTTCCCCGCCTTGGGTGTGATCCCCTGTCGCCCAATTTCATGGCCTAAATAGGTTACCGATTGCAGTCCCAACCGACATTTCGACCATTCTGCCGTGAGACCTTTGGCTTCTAGTGTTCGTAGTACTTTATCTAGTTTCCGGTCATGATCTCTCCTATCTCTCCCCATCACTAGGATATCGTCCTGGAAGTACTGTACATCTTTGCAGTCTCTGAACAATTGGTGCATCATCTTCTGAAAGACAGCTGCCGCCGAGGCTAGCCCGAACGGCATGCGACAAAATCTGTAGCACCCGAACGGGGTGATGAACGATGTCAGGCTTTTGCTGTCCGGGTGTTGAGCTACCTGGTGGTAAGCTGATGTAAGGTCAATTGTGGAGTACCACTGAACTCCTCTGGTTTTTGCCAACATCTCCTCTATCTTGGGAAGGGGAAATTTCTCCACCACAATGTTTTTATTGAGTTCTCTCAGGTCCACACAGAGCCGGACCTTCCCGTTGGGTTTCCTCACGACCACCAAGGGCGCCAGCCATTCGGCACATGTAATGGGTTCTATGATGCCCTTCTTCTCCAGATCTTGGAGTTCTGTCTGGACGGCTTCCCTTACTGCAATGGGCACATTCCTCACTTTATGTGCCACTGGCGTGGCTCCGTCCTTGAGCACTATTTTATGTTGAAATTTCTCCATTTTCCCTACCGTGCCCCCGAACACTTTTGGATAGTTCTTCTTCCATCTGTCCATGTCCGGCCATTCCTCCTGTTCTGTGAGCAGAATTTGTTCCTTTCCTCCTGGGTCGAGTTTTATGCCTAGGTCGCCCTGGTCTAACCATCCTAGGACGGAGGGTCCTTTCTCGGCCACATACAGTTTACACCGCGCGGATCGGCCTCTGAACTCGAACAGTAGACGTCGGAAACCCAGCATGGGAATGCGATCCCCATTATAGGTAACTGGTCGTATGTCTAGTTTCTCCAGTTCAGGGCCCAACTTGGATTGGAACTGCTCTTCCCACACTGCTCTCTGTATAATGGTAAATGGGGAACCGGTGTCCGCCACTACTGAAATGGTGATGCCGCCCATGGACATCTCTAGGACGGGTTTGGTTGATCTCTTGGCGTCCACGCTCAATACCTGATCGTATATACATAAGACAGTGACCACTTCTTCCTCTGCGGCTTCCTCCAGGTCTTCTGCGCTTTGGTCAACATATTTCACTACTCCTTTCTGTTGTTTCTTCCGACACACCTTCTCGTAGTGACCCATGATACCGCAGTGCAGGCATTTGGCTCGGAACGCCGGGCAACGTCTGTCGTGGGCTTCGTGGGACCAACTTCCACACCTGTAGCACGTTTTCTTGTTCTCACTGTCCGCTTGTTTCCCTTGCCATCTGCTAGTCCCTTTGGCCATGGGTTGTTTGTTTTTCTGGTCCTTGCGGTGATCTCCCTCCTGTATCCTGTTCACCATGGTTGGGGTGACCGCCTCTTTTTTAGTAGCGTCGGCGCACCTCTTCGAGAGTTCTGCTCTCTTCACAATGACCATTACTTCCTTGAGTGTGGTGTCCCCACTCGCCCACAGCTTGTCTTGCACGTTTGCACTGGTGGTGTGCATGATCACCTGGTCTTTTATGAATTCATCTTCCCACAGTGCGTACTTACACGGGGCTGCTAGCTTTCTCAACGCTGCTACATACTCTTCGATGGATTCCCCCACCCTTTGTTTCCTTTGCTGGAAGTTATATCTATCCACTGAAACACAGATGGTGGGGCGGTATCGCTCATCTAGGGCCTCCACTGCATGCGCATACACATCGTCGTCTGTGTCTTCTCTCTTCGTTGGTACCAGACTCTTGTATATTCTCAGTCCTTCTGGGCCCAGATTTAGTAGCAGGATGCGTTTTTTTCTCTGAGGAGTGAACTGCTCTTCATTTTCGTCCTCCAGAACCCCTATGAAATTGTCTATGTATTCCTTCCAGTCCTCCCATTTCATCAGTGGGTCTCCGGGTTTCGTTAGGAATTGCACGGGTGCAATCGCATACCCTGCCGGGGTACTCATCTTCACTTCCTTGGCGCTCGTTCCGTCGGTGGCTTTGCTCGGGGGGCTGCCTGGGGTGTTGTTGTTGTTCCCTGTGTGCTTGATTCTCTGGGGGCTCTTGTTACTAGACCCCACTTCCTCCTCCTTGGTAGCCAGCGCAGCGCTCCCTGTACGTGGCTATGTGTGAAGGTGGCGCGTGTGCTCTTGGCCGTTTGTGGATAGCGTCGTCTCTGTGGCCTATATGCAGTTCGTGTGCTGTACTGTGGCTCTGCCACGCTCCTCGGTTGCTCCGTACCTCGGATCGTCCGACGTGGTTGACTAGGACGTTTTCCGTGACTCCACCGCTCCAGGCAGGCCTGTCTGGTGTTCCGTTTTGGGCCTGGTGCCCTGTTTGCGTGTCTTCCTTCGCCTCGTGGGGGCCACGTGGAGTGTTGCCCTCTCCTGTGCTCCCGCGTCGGTCAGGTCTCTATCCCGCGCTCGTCGCCACTGTAAAGTTGCTCAATAATCACACGAGGCACGTGTTGGGCTAGCGCTGTATTTATTTAGCTATCAATTGAACATGTACCGAGGAGCGTCGGCCGGCACTCCCGTCCTGGCTGCCCGGCGCGCTAATCTGCGCGCGCACCCCGGCGCCAGCATGGCCGCCTGCGTGACGTCAACGTGACGCGATAACAACTAGACCGCTACACCTGGTAATTGCAGTAAGAAAGGAATGCTGCGGCAGGTGCTTAAAAAACATAATAAACTTGCAAACACGGCGCCCCCAGGAAGCCAGCACCCGGTGCGGAGGCACCAGTCGCACTGCCCTAGAGCCGGCCCTGTTTGGAAATCTACTAGTTGGGTGCTGTTCCTTTGAACATGCACCAGCCTGCTCTTCCACCTTCACTGTGCCTCGACATCCTCAGGGAGCCTGCCTCTCCCGCCCCCTCCCTTGCTGCCGCCATAAGGGCTGCGCTGTGTGTGTGACATTTTTCACTTTCGGTTTCACATAGAGCCGTTGGAAACAAAGCCTCAAAGGAGGGGAATTAACAGGCTGCCAGGGCGAAGCAGAGGCAAGCCGAAGATACATGATATTGCCCACATAATGTGACAGCCACGTCCACAGACCCACAGACCTCCAGGAATCAGTACAAACAGACATGTAGAGGCCAAAAACAAAGAATCACCCAGGCCAACAGGCATACGGGCATCCACATGCACAGAACAGATTTACAGATACACATTTACACACAGCAACATACATAAAGGCACAAAAACAACACGAATACCACACCCCACATACAGAGGCACATAATCAAACACAGACTCAGTCAAGGACAGTCAAGGACAGTAAAGTCACAGTGTCAGAGGGCACACTTCCATGTAATGGAGGATGGACTTAGAAACAGATGTAAAGGCTAATGGACACTTCAAATCGAGATGGGTGAATGGATACATTCATATGTCGCGCCCTCTGCTGAGGTGGAGAGGGAGAAGAATGCCAAAGCCAATTCAAGACTTGCTCTAGTCCTGAAAAAATCCATTTGCCAGTACCCAGAGACATGCATAACGAAATCAAAAGGCACACATTTTCCAATGCAAACAAACAGCACAGAGGCACAAACCATACACAGCCAGCCACAGGTAACTCAAATACACACAGACAGTGCGACTGGAAATAACTCACGGGCATAAAAGTCTTACGGGCGTCCAGACTATGGAAAGAAGCCAAGAGGCATATAAGTGCCATTTCACACTAACTGCTTGGGCGGCGTGAATCCTGGCAAGGCACGATCAGTGCTTTGTCTCGGTCGTAAACTCAGAATGATAAAATACATCTTTTAGTGAAGTTGGTTTTAACATTCTGGGGCCGATTACGATTCCAGCAGCAAAACGAACCGACCGACACGGACCCGGACCGAATACCGACCGACACGGACCAGCGCCGTATGACCCGTGCAGTACTATGCAATGCGAGTGAATTACAACCGACACGTACGGGATACAAGCCGTATGACCGAGCCGGAGGGAAAATAGCGATCCGGACGGGAAACCGACACGATTTTCACCGACCGAAGCGAACCCGGAATGAACCCGACCGACCTGTACCCGCGATGTACGGTTAGCGCAGTACGCTGCAATGCGTGTAAAACCAGACCGACTCGCACGGAGACCAAGCCGCACGACCGACACGCACAGACAACCCGACACACAAGCAATAGAGACCACCGCGAACGACGCGTACCAAACACAGAAGACAGGCAGCGTGAACGAGGTGGAGAAGCCCGCACGAGACAACAGCAGCATCCGTTTCCATCACATGAACGTCTCCTTCATGCCTACAAAACACAAAGGAAAAACCACAAAAAAAGGACCAAACAAGCAAAGACTAAGCCAATAAATACCCCCCCAAAAAAACTTGGACAAAGACACACCCACAACTCCAACTATATAAAGGACTACAATCACTAAAATCATCCCTTGCAAACAGGAGACACGGCCAGCAGCAAACACCAGTACACAGCAACCACAGACACACTCACAACACACCCATCACACAACTCACACACCATCAGCACCTCATACAAAAGCACACACACATACACACAGCAAAACCAACACCAAACCAACATCACTTGCACCCTCACACGCACATCCTCCACCATTACCACTCATCACCATGCCTCCAAAGAAGAATCCAAAGTTCACAGATAGTGAGTTAGAAGTGTTGGTAGATGAAATCATCAGAGTAGAGCCACATTTGTTTGGTATATTGGTTCAAAGGACCCCCATCTCACAGAAAACCAAGATGTGGGCAAGGATTGTGGACAAGGTTAACGCACAAGCACCAACGTTGCGCACAAAGGACGATATCCAGAACCGGTGGTATGACGTGTGCAGGAGGGTCAAGAAACTAATCGAGAAAGATCACGCCTTGAGTCAGCGCACCGGCGGTGGCCCTCCTGCCAAACCAGTCTACTTCAGGACCTGGGAGGAGAAGGTGCGGGACATCCTACCACCAGAGAGCATCCATGTCCTAACATACATTCCAGAGCCTGGTGAGTACACAAACAACATACCCAAGATTGTGTGGCAAGGGGACAGTGAAACCATGCACCGCAAGCAAAGCTACACTAACCAATAGATAATCAACCCAAGATGTGTATGCCAGCCACACAAACACAATACCTGCCATCTCATAGTGACTTGGGACTGTGTCATGACATGCACCAACCTAAAAACAAATAGAGCAAGCCAGTGGCACTAAGCCAAATAAACGCAGCCAGACAGTTTGCCACCACAAATACACCACCTCACAGTGCAGCTGACTGTCAGGAAGGAATAGTGGGGATGAAGGTGAAGTGAGTGTAGCCAAAAGCATGATGGGGCCTGTAGTCAAAGATAATGCCCCCCCTCCCGATTGGCCCATCAAGACCCCTCAGAAACATGCCCACATCACAGGGAGTGGGAAATGACTGACAAGATGGCTGACAATGGGTCCTGCTATGGGGAGCACAAGGCCCTGCTAGGGCTTGTGTGCAAATCAGAAGCAGGACACCACTGACTGACATGCTGAACGACAACTTGCACGCACTACAATGGAAGCACGTTTCATGATGGGAAGGAGAACTGAGAGCCCTGACCATACTACTCAGCATGGGGAGACACCACCCCAACACAACTCACCGGGTACAATGCATTGACACACACCTCATTGAAATATCGGCAAAACATACCCCGTACTGGGTGCTGCTGTGTGAAGCACAGGGGCTCACTTGGGACTTGTAGCCAAAGAAACACCAGGATTTCACAGTCAGCCATCTTGCCATTGATGTCACTCCCCCTCACAGGGAAGCAGAGTCAAGAGGGAGGAAGCATGGGCATGCTGGGAAGGGGGTTGTAGCCAAGAGTATGATGGGAGTCGCAGTCACAGACAACCTACACAGACCCACATGGCCCAGCAAGATCAAACTGAACCATCCTCTCCTCACAGGGAGTGGGAAGGGACTGTCAAGATGTCTGACAGTGGGCTCTGTTGTGGGGAGCACAAGCCCATGCTGGTAAATGGCCAACAACAATATCAAACTCTGTCTGTGACAAGCTGGGAAAAAGCAGTGTACAGGCAGGCATCTGATTGAAAAGTAGAAAATGTTATGTTTGTGAACCAACGATGCCTGTAGATACATAAATCACATTGTGTGTCTCTTCCAAACACAGGTCGTGCTGGGCACCCAGCACCAAATGACGATGATACCCAGTCCCAGACTCTGGTGGACACTGAGCTCTCTTGTCTGACTCTCTCACTGTCCTCTTCGGATGACGATGACCAACCTGGCCCCTCCGGTGTGAGCCATCATGCAGCACCAGCAGCAGCACCTTATGCCCCCCCTGTACCCACGCCTCCAGCATCTGGACACTGACAGGGCACCCCCACCAACACGGAGAGACCAAGGACAATCAACACCCACAGCACAGGGACACAGGACCCCCCGGAAGCTACAGCCAATCACCACCAGCAACACCACCCAAGGGGGTCCCAGTGTCACCTGTGCGTACCGCCGCTGGTCCTGCCCGTGTGGAGAGGGGTGCTGGGAGGGGTCGGAGGCACAGGGCACGCCTTGCAGAGGGGTCTGGACTGCATGATGACCCCCAACTGGCACGCTTCTTAGATGCATACCAGGATAGCACCGGAGGATTTGGCCAGGTAGTGGGGATCCTCAAGGACATGCAACACGAGCAGGTCGCCCACCATGCCCGCATAGAGGCCAAGTGGGATGACATCACTGCGGTGCATCGGGACATACTACAATGCCTCCGTCAGATCAACACCAACCTGTCCACACCCCCCTGTGTGCCCACAACATCTGTCGCACCACCATCTGCCAGCGCCACAGGGAGGGCGGAGGACTCTGGCAGAGAGTCCTCTGCACCGCAGAGGCCTGCACATGAGGATCCCCCCCCCCCCAGAAGAAGAGGGGTCGTCCGAAGAAGGACATGTGAGAGGCAGATGTCTCAGCTCATCCCCCAGGGCCTCCAAACCTGTTCTGAACAATGTTCTTTGTGCGCAACCCGTTCAGCTTGTCCAATCGCACACAACTCGCCCACATGACATGGAGGGTTTATGTTGGGCCAATGCAGCAGACGACTGTGGACTTTACTCTGGACATTTTCATCTACCAGCGCTTCCAACTCCAATGTGAACTTTGGATTCCCAAACCACTGTACAGCACCCACCATCCTGTGCAATTCACTCACACATGTTAGTAAATAAACTCACCAGTACACCATACTTGCCTCTGTTGTGATTCCAACTCGTCATGTACATCGAGATGTTGATCTGCTACACAACACAGTGCATGCCAAATACTGCAACAATGTGACCAACGTAAGGTGAGTCATGGGGATGTGACACATGTGAGGGAGACATTCCACTATGGCAACACAAAACATACTCCCCATGGCCATGTTACTCATCACACACAATGATGTTGACCTGAAACACATTGGCATGCACAGACACAACACCAAGCACAGTCAGTGGTAACAAGTCCACAGGTGAGGTAAGCAGATGTCACTCAGATGTGGGAAGACAGACAACGCACATAACAAAGCGTAGCACAGGTTCAATACATATCAGCAACACGTTTATTCCACACTAGTTGCACGCTAATTCTACGTAACAGTGGACACACGCTCACAATGTGTTGGAGAATGGAAGTCCAGGGATGTGTGGTACATCAGTTGATGGGAATTGTCAACTTCCACACTGGTGTTGGCTTCTGGGTGTTGGGGGTCAGTGTTGACCACACAACAGGCAAAGTACCCTGGGAAGGACAGACTATATACAGTCAAAAGCACAGACGAACAGGAGAGAAATGCAATACACATGCACAGAACATGTTGCAAAACACCCACACAAACACTGGTTAGCAGTACTGTCCTATTGTGGAGTACACACCACCTGAATGGACACATCACAGCACGCATCCAGTCAAGTGGCACACGGACACACTCAGACAGCAACAGAGCTGGCTCAACACATTCCAGGCTACCTCCATACATTCACATAACAAAACTGGAAACTCACATTCAGGTGAAGAAGTTGTTGATGAGCTGGGAGCTGACGTCACCATCATCTTCATCATCACTGGCATCTTGGCCCAGGGCGGGATCTGCCACAGGTGCCGGACGTTGGTCGTCGTAATTGTAATCCTGGATGAGAGGCACCTCCTTCTGCACCGCTATGTTGTGAAGCATGCAGCAGACCCGTATTATTTTGCACACCTTTGCAGGCTCATCTGGGAGGGCCCCTCCGGTCTTGTCCAGGCAGCGAAAGCGGCTTTTCAGGAGGCCGAATGTCCGCTCAATCTCCCTCCTGCTCCGACCATGTGTCTCAATGTAGCTCAAGTCAGCTAGTGTCACAGGGTTCCTGAGGGGTGTCAGCAATCACGGCATGTTGGGGTATCCAGAGTCACCTACAAGTAGCTGAGTTTTTTAGGAGTGCGGAATACAACACTGACAAACACACACAATGATAAATAGTCAGTACACACCAACAAGCCAGTCACGCTGCGCTGGCATCTGTGACATCAGCGTTGCAATGCGACTACTCCTCATAATGTAGGCATCGTGTGCCAAACCAGGGAACCGTGCACACACATGTGTGATCAACATGTCAGCAAGACAGACCACCAGAGCATTGATCGAATGGTAGTGCTTCCTGTTCCGGTATGCCTGCTCATGTGCCTGTGGTGGTATCAGGGCAACATGTGTCCCGTCAATGGATCTAATGACGTTTGGCATCCTCCCCAGTGTATAAAAGGCATCCTTAATTTCAGGGAGTTCATCTTGGCTCGGGAACTTGATATACAGGTCGAGGAATTGCAACATCCCCTCCAAGACATCGCGTAGCACCTGACTAAACATCGTTTACGACATACCACCAGCAGTAGCCACAGTGTACTGGAAGGTACCAGTAGCAAAGAAGTGCAGGGCTGCCATCACCTTCACCTCTGTGGTCAGTGCTGTAGGGTATGGCCGGCCAGGTAGCAGATGTGGCGCCAACTGCTCCGCCAACTCCTCAATCAGTGGCCTGGTGAAGCGTTACCGTCTGATGCTGTAGCGTTCCTGCATGGTTGCAAGTTCTGGGAACGGACAATGGACAGCTGGTGCCCTGCAGTACAGAGATGCACAAAGGAAGATTGTCAGTACATCCACCCATGTGGCCATGACCGCGATCACTATCACATGCTAGTTCATGACATTACACAATGTACAGAGGTGTGTGCTGTTGGTCATGGACACATACGTCACCTATGAGACCACCACCTCACATCTCAATTCCACATGTCCACATGAGTGCCATGTAGTGCAATGGGCTAATCATCTGGCTGTGTCACCCAACCTATGTGCTGCTGCAATGTTCATAAAACACTCCCCAGTGACAAATGAAGACTCATGTCTCCCAGGCATCACAGATCTTTGCCATGCAGAAACCCAGGCTACCTGTATTGCCACATCAACACAGCAATGGACATGGCGTAGCACGTACACGCCACAAGGCAAGCGTAAGTCCAACAGGTAGTGGCCACTGTTGTTCCTGCCGGCCCTACATGTACGTCTCTTAGACACACACCCCATCAAGGTTGATACATATTCCACATGGATGTGGATACTGTCACCCATTGGTAACATGTGATCA